>NC_090944.1:113921737-114031737 GCF_040807025.1 Struthio camelus
TGCTGGGCTCCCCAGCATCAGGCTGGGCTTCCCACAGCATCTCTTCTATGAGGAAAGGCTGAGGAAGCCGAGATTCTTCAGCCTGGGGAAGAGAAGACTGAGGGGGGGATTTGATCAACATGTGTAAGTATCTGAAGGGAGGGTGCCAAGAGGATGGGGCCACACTCTTCTCAGCGGTGCCCAGCAATAGGATGAGAGGCAACGGGCACAAATTGAAACACACAAAGGTCCGTCTGAACATGAGGAAAAACTTCCTTATTGTGAGGGGGACTGCACAACAGAGCAGGTTGCCCAGAGGGGTGGTGGAGTCTTCTTCCTTGGAGACGTTCAAAAGCCGTCTGGACACAGTCCTGGGCAAGGTACTGTAGGTGACCCTGCCTGAGCAGGGAGGTTGGACTAGATGATGTCCAAATGTCCTTTCCAACTGCGACCGTTCTGCGATTCTTATTTAGACTAATTTTGGTAGGAAAATCCCAGCACCACCTGTCAAAAATTTAACACAAATCCCCAATCCATTGTTTCTGTAATAAGTAACAGAAATCCACAACTAAGTCAAACAAGATCTAACCCCATTGCATAACAGTGCCAAGAAATTAATTTTAAAAACTGAGAGACTAAAAGCACCAACTCCCATAGCTGCAGGCATTATTTATATCCCAGAACTACACTTCTCCCTACACCCCAGGTGTTCCAAACCAATAATGCAGGAGGAATATTTTTGTTCCTTCGTAACTCTAACACAAAAGAGATCCAAAACAGTCCTTCAAATCTACAGATATCAATGACAGTTTAACTCACACCAGTAGAGGGGACAGTTATCAAAGTCACAGAGAACAGACAAAGAAAAATTTGAACTCAAGAGGAAATAAATTGAGAAGAATGGAGCCTGCACAGTACTGGATGCAAAGAAACTTTTAAAGCTAGGAAAAGAAACTTGAAAGTAGTCTGCATATCCCAGAAATACTTTTTATTGTAGTTCCATAGCATCATAAAACAGCACAGCCCACCATCCTTGCTGAAACGAGCAGCCCCACCCTCTGCCCATTCCAGCTACTCATTCCAGTGTCTGCTCTACCCATCATTTTTGCTGAAACAAGCACTCACGGCAGCCACACTGTGGACCAACTTTAACTAGAATTAAGGGTTTCATTTTTTGTCTCACATCATCAGAAATAAAATTAGCAGAAATGAGATTAAATATGAAAACATTTATATAAAAGATGGGATATTATGGGTGTACTCTGACATTTAGAGAGACCTCTCCAATTCAACACGGACAAAGGTTTTGCTTAATAACTCAAATCTTGAACGTTCAATTTGCTTTTTATCCAAAGAGTTAAGTGATCTTTACCTTTTATCACAGCGTCTCCACCTGCTAGAGTTCCATTTTCTTGCTGAGCTACAAGCATTTTCAGAATTACTTGTGTTGCCCCAAGTCTCGGCAGGGTGACATGTTTAAGAAATGGCAAATTGTTTTTCTTGGCAAATGCCTGGCTTGTTTCCCTCCTTTTCCTAAGGAAGCCACCCTCTGGAAATAAAACAATCCATTTCCGATTACGGCTCCTGTAATATTTTTCTAGATGCTCCTTGAGTAACACAAGCTGCTGGTCACGGTGTGCTCTTCCCTATAAGGGATAAAACATTACCTAAATAAAATGAATGCTTAAGAGACCAAGTTAGACAGATAATTACTACAGTTCTAAGATTTGTCTCTCTTTTCAGAGATACAAATAAGCCTCTACTACAAAACAAAGCAATGCTGTCCTCAAAATAACCACTGGTGGCCAAGTTAATGCGACTATACAGAAAGGCTAAAAAAGCCTTTGCAAGTGAGGACAAAACTCTCCATTTGGCCACTTCTCTGCCAAGTGTGACTTCTAGACTGTCAATGGCAGTACCACATAACAGGACAATGTATTTAAAGATTTCTATACTTATTACCAATTTCCAAATTGAATTTGCTAAGCAGAATCTTGCAAACACAATCTAAAGGTCAAGCTGTGTTCTTCCTGTCCCCACACCGTCAGTAATATCTGCAAGCTAAGTAACATCTCCACTTACTCTGAATAACTCCATTATCTTCTATACAACTTTCTCCTCCATCCCCATATTAGAACTGCACAGGTAGCAGAAAATAGAATTAAACCTGAAGAATAAACTTTAATTCAGTCAGCACAGTAAAACTGCAGCATTCTCTCCACTGTCCAAAAAACTGGGATGCTTGAATGCTTAGTTTCCACTCAAATTAGCACACTGACCAAAAAAACTTACTGACTGGATCTTTTCTTCTAGAAGACCCTTGTTTGAAGGGGAAAAAAAAAAAAGTATTGGGCTGTAACATTTACGGGTTTTCTTACTCTAGGAGAGGCCATTGAGTGAAAAGTAACTTGCTTCGTGGGAACTTAAAAAAAAAAAAAAAAGTATAACAACAAAAACAGGAGACAATCAAGTCAACAAGGTGTTGTACAGCACCAAATGCTAGTTAGATAGTTAGCTGTATATAAGG
The DNA here is from genome assembly GCF_040807025.1 of Struthio camelus. Lineage (NCBI taxonomy): Eukaryota > Metazoa > Chordata > Aves > Struthioniformes > Struthionidae > Struthio > Struthio camelus. The sequence continues at coordinate 113,924,244 of NC_090944.1, forward strand.
TATAGCCAGGTGATAATTAAGCCTAAAGAATTAAGGTGGGGGGAAATCAAAAGATGTTGGTATTCATTTTTCCTCTTTGATGTGTTAGCTTAACTTCTCTTCAGGATTAAAAATTTTTTTTTAAATATATGTGATTCCAAATCTCTTCAGTGCAAAGCAACCCGGTAAATTTGCACAAAATTGTAACCCACAGCCAAAAACGTCATTCTTCTGGAAGCTAGTGCCCCTGAGCATGCAAAATGTGCATTTGGGCTCTTCAGCTGTAATTTTCCTCAACCGAAATGGGAGAATATCTTGAGCAAAGTTCTTTCAGATTCTCATCTAGTGTAAAATACAATTTAACTGAAGCCAAGAGAGTTACATTTTTTTCATTTTTCCATTTTACCAGTACTTTGGAACACAATTTTATGCTGGTTCCAACACCGTTGTTTAAATACTCTGTAAGGTTTACAAGATGTATTTAAAAATATCAAGTAATCGCATATGCTAAGTCAAACATCGAAACGAATGAATTACTCTGATCATGGGCATAACAAAGTGTTAAGACCAAAGACAGTAAGATTTGTCCTTGATTACTGTAGAAATATCTTAAAAACGGAAATCCTCTCTCTTCCCACCCCCACACACAGAGCGAGCGAGCCACTCTAATTTTCACAGGCATCAACTTACAGCAATTAGTATTTCTGAGGGCTCTACAGTGACTTTGCCAAATCACTCAGAAGACACAGGAGTCCAAAATTTAAGTTTTCCTAAGGAAAGGCAATTTCAATTCTCTGAAAACTCAAGGACACTGTCATAAACCTTCCGCTAGGTTTTGTTTGTTTGGGGGGGCAGGAGGGGCGCTGAGTGGTGTGGTGGAACAGGACAGGGTTGAGTGGAAGGCAACAATAAGTAGTATTTTACTGAAGACAAGTTCTGTGAAAGCATTTCTCCTACATTTTGAAATCTCATCATTGCAATTATTTCCTAACTTACCTCTTTGGGAGGGAAGGAAAAAGCTCTGCCTGCTCATATTAATTCAATTAAGGAGCAACATAAAGTAGTTCCTCAGTTAAAACAGGCCTTTCACACCAGACCACAGGACTCCAGGACAGCACAGTAGTTAAGAAAAGAGCAGTGAACAATAAACTTTCCGTAAGTTAAATATTAAAACTTTCCAAAACCTAAGCATACCTAAAGAATAGGACTAGTGGTTAAACTGAAGTTTAGCAAATACTGGGGAGGTTTAAAATGCTGTAATATAGAAAAATCTGCCAGAGTAAAGGGAAAGCAAGGTGTGTTTAAGAATTAAAAAAAAAAAAAAAAAAAAAAAGCAACAATAAGAACTAGTAGAATTCTGAAGAGCTCTGGAAGATAAACACATTTAAAACATTATCTAGAAAGAAGAGAAAGCAAGTTGTGTAGAAGCAGAAGAAACTCCTTAATTTGCCTACTCTTCAAGATCATGGTTAGTTTATCAGTGTCACGGGCAACAGGCTGAAATTCCTCTCCTTTACAGGAGAGAAGATAGGCACTAGCAAACTTCTGACACATTCTTTAGGGTGGCATGCATTTTGCATCATCAGTACGGCAACTCGACGACAGTGTCAGTTTCTAAGAAACGTCTCAATAGGAAAAGAGGAAGCGCTAGTCAACTTCTAGTAGACATCAAAAGCATTCCTAAAACTGCTATTGTTCCTGCTCACCAGAGCGAGGCCTTCGAATGTTCTTAACAAACAGGATATACTATGCTATGATCAAATTATACTATTTTACAGAAAATGAAGTTCTTAGCTCATTCAAATGTTAGTAAGGCCTTTTTATAGATAGGTAAAGGACCCTCACTCACCCACCTTAAGTGTTTATGCTATACCCATCAGTGAAAAGCAAACAGCCAAGAAACGTTTTATTTTTCAATCCATTTATATTTAGATTCATGATAGGTAACACTTTATTTGTTATGTTGCACACCTCTACCTCTTCACAAAAATGAGGAAAAGCCTTACTTTCCGTAGCTCAGCAGTGATTTGGTTATGTTTTGTAACTGGAACTGCAGCAACACATTCAGACATTACAATTAAACAGCTGACAGCCATGTGCACTTCAAAATGTGTATTTTGTGAATTGGAACTACAGAAATGGTTTTACGTTTTACAAAATGTCAAGTCCTGTTCTCTTCAGTACTCTTATAGTTCTCAGTCGTACATCTCTGGAGACCTTCATTTTATTACCTAACCTTGCCTGAGGTTTTCCAACCATGCCTCTAGTCTCTTAGCGAGAAATCTCACTGTAGCAGTATACCGCTGTGAGTGAATACAGATTTCTTTCATTCCGAATAAATTAGCTTCTCTTTCTCTGTAAAGTTAAAATATGTGAATTCTCCCAGGCTGCCCAAACATTCTAAGCCCAGACAAATAAAAATAAGAAAGGGAAAGAAATGTGTATGCAGGCTGTCTTACTGCACATAACTGGAACCAGATCCATGCTTACCTTTAAATTTTTCAGTTTCTACTTTTAAAGCGTGGGTTTGCTCAACAGCTACCAAACAACAACAAACACCCCAAAACTGTGGTAAGAAACTAAATTTTTCCACCCATTAACATTTGGGATGCTGGACTTAACTCTACGTTAATTCCTGAAGCTCAAATATTAATTTACCTTCAAGAATCAATTCATTACTGTTATGCAGGTTCACCACCAGTTTAAACTCATCTAAACCATGCCACCATCAAAAGTCCTGCCTTTCCTTATCTGAAGTCAACCTTGACAGTCAGAACAATAAACTAATCAGACTCACTGCACAGCTTTGAAGTCCCCAAGGAAAGGAGAAAGGGGGTCCACAACGTGCAGTCAAAAGTGGAGACAAAAAGTACTGACCATGTACTTCATTTGTACAGCTCTCATAATACTCTCCCATCTTGGTACAGTCCTGTAGACATTTGTGATAGAGCTTTAAACAACATAGAATTTTTTTTTAAAAAAAAAGTTTCAGGTATCAAAGTTCTATCCAAATATACGTATTTCAGGATAGTTATTTCATCCTGCAATCCATCTAGGCAGACTTGTGCAAGTAAGTCCCAGAACACCACAACGTTCCAAATATAAGGATAAAACAAAACACTATTGCATGTTTCCATTTACCTGTCTTATAAAGAAGTCTCCATGGATTAAAGAGACAATGCCAAAGTTTGTATACTTGAAAATATGATCCATCACCCACATCATCTGACGGGCAACCTGGAATAAGAAAATAATGATAAAAAAAGCTTAGTAACTATTGTGTGCAAACAATTATGTATATACCAGTCTTTTTTTTTTTTTTTTGGAAGCTACTAAAAAAGTCACCCTCATAATTCCATATATTTGCTTGTTTCTATTGGTGTTAAGTCCTTTATGCCTCAAGGTAAGAAGGAGCAGAGGTGCTACACCGCTTCTCCCCCAAGAACAGTATTAAATACAAAATACCTTTATAAAATGTAACATACCGTTCTACACTACAAGCCATATTGGAATCATTCCCACGCCATGTTTACACACACGTGGGACAAGATTGCTTCCATTATAATTTTAGGTCACAACTGCAAACCCAAACCATTTTCAGTTTTTGTTAAAGGACACCAAAAAATACAGGTTTGCATTTGAAATCTCCAGCTGTATTATCTATACTATAAAAACACGTTTCCTTACATTTTTTGTATTGGGGATTTTGGGATGGGATCATTTCCTTCCCCCAATTCTGATGCGTAGTACATGCTCCAGACGTGCTCATCCTAATCTTTGAACAGTAGCATTCACTAAGACCTGGCTACAGCCCACATGTCATTAATGTTTTTTCCCCATGGTAGAGCCGCCACACGCATCCCTCAGCAATTTTGTTAAGTGATCCTGACCAAGGAGCACACTGAAAAGGTAAAAATAGAGACTGAGCTATTAGATTCACCTTGACCATTACTTCTGTAAAACAATGAAGGTAGGTATTATATATGTTTAGTCCTTTGAGATCTAGAACAGGAAAAATTACTCAAGTAAGTAACAAGAGTATGGAAAAGTCTCTACTCCTGAGAAATCTCTTCCCTTTATAGCTCCTACACATAGCTTTTTTCAGGAGTAAGAGTTGGCTTTCCAGAACTGGAAACTCCAATATCTCTTTTATGCTCTCCATCATACATGAGGCTACCTGCCTTTACTCTTCCCATATCAGAATGTTGCAAATTCAAAGCCTGATCCAAGCTGAGTGAAACTTAAAGCCGCACAATGTAATACTCTTCCATTCATCATGATCAAGAAAGAATACAAAATCCACAAGAATCATGGTATTTCCTCTAGTAGTCAGAAGATCGTTTTTTTGAGTTTTGAACAGGCCTGCTCCGTTTGACATTTTTCAATTGTCTAAGATACGTAGCTTGGGACAAAGATAGAAATAAAGATGCTAGATTCTTTAAGAAGAGACAACGCATCGTTCAGGCATTAGTTGACTACATCTACTGCTCATGCGTACTCTATGTTTCTCTTCAAACGTCAGAGGTTTGCACAGTAACTGAAATACTCAACAGCCTATTGAATTCACACTCATGCTTTCAATGATACTTCTGGCAAAGCAGTTTGCTGTAGTGGATGATGGTGGCTTTTGCCTCTTTTTATATCTTTGTGTATCTAAGCAGAATTTGTAGAAAGAAACATCTTTTAATGCAGGAATTCTGTTTTGCAAAAGGAGTTTGACAACTGCATTTTGTATCCAAAATTTTGTGCATCAGAAGTCTTTCTTCCAAACACATCTAATTATTTCTTAGGAGTGCTCTGATTATCTATTTTCCTCTTTGACCACAGAAGCTACAACTGAATCCTGGGTTATATATTCGGAGAAAGATAACTGTTACCTTCCTTGTTTCTTTCACTTATCCTTAAACAACTAGTGCAGGACGCCCAGCAAAGTGAAGTTGTATACACTTGCAAGAGCGTAACTGCCAAAGAACATCCGAGATGCTTTACTGTCACAGACATATAGATAATCTCTCAGCTAATTCTAAATGTCACATATAGACGCTAGCTATCTTTGCAGAAGAATACATTATGAAAAATACTAAAAACCCACAAAAGTTGAGGTATTAGCAAAATTTCTATTTGAAGAGTTTGGATAACGCAAGAGCACCAGCTCTGGACCCTCCAGCATCAGTGGAAGTCGAAAGGGAAACCAGGCCTGAGAGAAAAGGATAGCTCTGGAGACAAGCATCCATTTATCCCCTACGGTATGCTAGTATCCTCTCCTGTCTGCCAGTAGCATTTCTTAGTGGATGCTCCATGTCCAAGGGAGCTAAGTCATGCTACATATTTGTGAGTGGTAAAAGAAAAATGAGCTCCTAGATATAGCTCTGTCCTTGATACTAATTTAGCCAGAGTGGTACTTCAACTATCCCTTAGGATAGTTGATTACAGAGAAGAGACAGAACCTTAAAATAACCTTAAAATAAAAATTCTTCTCTGCAGAGAGGAACACTCTCCCCATTTCAGTAAAATAGAAGGAAAAAAAAAAAAAGAAGGAAAGGTGTGCCCTAAGGATAAGAGTAAAGAAAAACATTTTTGAAAGGAGTTATTGCTCCATAAGACACCACGATACCATCAACTCCTGTTCACACACCCACACAGAGAAGACACGTTGATGTAGGCAACTGCATCTTTGCCACAATCAAGTTAACAATACCTCTGAAATTGCAATGATAACGCTTTAGTCTGCGGCAATAGCCATATAACTGTCAGTGCTCATCTATTACTTTTACTTTTTGACAAAGATTGTTCTACTACATCAAGAAGAGGCTAGGCCAACATCATTTTGCTGGAGGAGATAAGCAAGGTAGATATGCTGCTTCCCTGAAGAGTGAAGGCTTTGGGTGTTTTGAGGAGTCAACGCTGATTTCTAGAAGTACCACGGCAATCTTCGAGGAGCAACTCTTTCCCAGCAATGCTGGCGCTTCTTTCCTCCGACATCAGTCTTCGTCACCATGTGCCAGCTTGCCATTTAGCTGACAAATTTAGATGATGGTATGTTTATCTTGAAAGTTTATCACTGCTTTTCAGAACCTGAAGTCCATCTGACCATGTCTTAGAAGACATATAGCTCCTAACTAGCATCCTTGGACTTCCTCAGACTTCCTGAGGAAGAGTGATTGCGTCAAAGTCTATCAGTGTAACATAGAAGTTTTAACCAAGACAACAGGCAGTTTGCTGTGAGCAAGCGACAAAGAGGTAAACTCCAGAGCTCAGCGATGTCAAATCTGCCTGTGAGCCTACACAGTCGTATAGAGTAGCAAAAGGAAAAACAAAAATACATTCTATCACATAAAATAAAGAAGGGAGAGTTTAAAAAGCAAGACGTACCTAGTTATATTATCTGTAGCCAACAGACACTTGTACTGCTCTGCCATCAAGGGCAGAGCAGAGGAAAAGGCAGGATAATGGTGGTTCTTCTCTCATTTAATATCCTTAGGAGCTAAACAGTGCTGTTCAGAAGAGTCTCTTCTCGCACACATTTCAAGTCGGTTTAAGCAAACATACATTCAAGAACTACTCGAACACAGACTCATGGCTGTTTAAGGACTGAACGAGCTTTTGGACACCACTTCCCGTGCTTTTTGCTTCCTCCTTCTTACCTAAGGGAAGTTTAGAGTACGGAAGAAATTTTTCCCAATAACAAATCTGGGTGCCTCCTATTTACAGGCCTACTTTCATTTCACTTTGTACAAATTTCATACCAAAGCTACCTGAATAGACTCCCAGTTTCACTGTGAAGTGGCAGACACGTGCTTTAAAGATCAAAGTCAACGAATATCTTGCAGCTTGCACTAAAAACAGCTGAAAACAATTTTTTCCCCTCCACTACAGCACTACAGCCTTTCAGCCAGTGCTTTCTTCTCTAGCGCAGCAAATATAGCCAAATTTATCATTCCTAATCCAGTCAGAGTGCCGTAAATGCAGCATTTTAATCTGCTCCTCTTTGGTGAGCACATCACATTTAATGCTGATGAAATGTCCGCTATCTTACTAACAGTTTAAGATTTACTTTCACAACTGAATTGGAACAATTTCTGGTGCTATAAAAAAAAGCCTATTAGGTCAGTTCTGACTCAGCCTTGCTCAATGTGGCTCGTCTCATGGCAAAACTAATAGTCAGACAATACAGCCTTAAGCTAAGGGCTGGTCCAGTAATTTTAATGCAAGCTTCACTTCCTTAGTGAGAGATCAAGTCTCCCTTATTTACAAAAGGGAATCTGAAAGAGCAGTGGCTTAAAGTATGTATTTTAGCTTTCTGCTTGAGAAGATTAAACTTGCTTTAAACAGATATATACAAATGGTATTATAGCCTAAGAATTCATAGAATGCTAGAAAAAAAAAATACCCTTACGTTTCCTTACACGCTCCTCAGGAAATCTACTGGCAAGTTGCAGGAAAGCTTCAGTATTCTACTTTGTTACACAGAAAAAAAAACTGAAGTAATGAATTAACATTAAAGAAAAGCAGCAGCAAATGCGTAACCACTCATGATTTACATCTGAATTCTGTCCATATAGCCCAGCAAATGAAAGCAAAAGAAATCTTGAATTTGAAAGATCTTCCTAGCTCTACCACTGCCCTAATGCCGAGAAACAGCCTTTGGTAAGCCATTTTACTTTTCTGTACTCCCCTCTACGTCAGCAGAAAATGAGTCTTTCACCCTCAGCAAAGAACTTTGAGAGCTAGAAACTGTTGAGCGGAAAAAGTGTTTATTAATCAATGCAGCTTAACTGCCCTAAACAAAAATACAAGCAGCTCTTGTAAAATACTACCTTGTTATAAACAGATAAACAGCAAGGTTCTGCAGGACTCTGTGTAAAGTTTAAACTGTATTTAAAAAACTTGCCCCATTTTAGTTGCTTTTTAATTTTTTAACTTCACCAGAATAGTTTTTCCTCTTATTACTCCAGTGGTTTCACATTCTCTCAAAGAGAAGACAAGTCTGTATGCCTGCTCAGAAATATGAAGCATGCTTTTTAAAAGCACCTGATTCAGCAGGTTCTATCAAGGATAAATTATCCTGATCTTTCTCATTATTTTTAGCCGCTTGTACTACTCATGCAATATTTCAAGCATATGTTGAAGCTTGTACCTTTTATTAGCTAAAAAAAAAAAACCCAAAAATTCCATCCTAGGCTTAGGACTTGTATATTCTTGGAGCAATGATTACAACTATTTAAGGGAGAGGGGGAAAAAAAAAAAAATCTGATTTTAAGGATGCTTTGCTTTTCTGAAAACCACCAAACCTAAAAGTCTCCACAGTGAAGGTTATTTCCATGCTCCACACCTTCCACCATTCTTTAGCATCTTCCACATTCACTGGAACTTACTCTCTTCTGACTGAAGATTTTATAATAATGCAAACCCCAAATCCTTAATATCTCTGTTTCATTTATGTAATTTATCTATGGAGTCAAAACAGTTGGATAAATATGGATTAGACATATATACACACACAATACCTCAATGGATTGCTATGATAATCGAAAATTTTAATACATCTGGAACTTCAAAAGTCAAGATTACATTAAATGCACAACCACAGGACAGTAACTTCACATTTATATCTTTATGGCATCCCAAAAGATTGTCCTAAGGCTAGTTCTGATGAAGGGAATTAAAAAATTCCCAAGAGTTTATTCTCTCATTTGGATTTCAGTACAGTATTAAAATACATAACTTCCTCAATTTGTAAAGGAATTAAAGCAATTAGAAGTACTTTTAGAACATTATAATCTCTACATTATCGTAGAAAGGAAGAAGCAACTCCCTTTGGTCATTCCTCATTGACATTTTCATACTTTTCTAATCATAACTGAATGTTTGTGCAAGCTGTGTCACAAGTAGGATCTGGGAAAAACTCCACAAAAATGTTAATCACCAACAGAGACACAGTGTATGCAAAATCTAAATTAATATATACTAAGAAAAATAGAGGGACAGTTACAAGTTGTGCAGATACCAGGAAGAACAGTTGTTGTTTTCCTCGTTTCCCACACTACGGTATCAGAAGAGAAGATAACATTTTAAGTTATAGACAATTGATTTAGTATGCAGTTTTTCAGTCTGTCAGGTATGCATCCTACCCTTTGTAGCTTAAGCATACACACCCCTTCCTCTTAATTTCCCCATAAATTTAATTTCCTGTTCAGAATCCACCCTCTGGTTTCCAGCATTACGCTCCCTTGACACAAAATTTCTGAACAGCAACATGCGAGATGACTGACATTAGTTGAACTCGTCATCAAGAAATACTTAAAAGTTTCTGAAACAGCAGCTCAAGCAATTTTGACTTCAGATAGCTCAGCCTGGACATGCTCTCATAGCGAAGGCATCTTCGGTTTCTGAACTTCTACCCAAAAATCCCATATACAACTTGCTTCTAACTTTATGAGAAAAATTCTATGCTGGAATGAAGTCACAAGCATGAAACTAAACCTACATTGGTTTAAGTAAAGTTGGGATGAATTGTATGAGGGCACGGCGTGAGACGATGATTATCGACAAGATCTGCTTCCTTCCACATTAACCTAGGCAGGATCCACACAGACTCAGCCTGTATCTGACCTTCTTTGAAGGCAACGTTTACCATCCCAAATCTGCTTCAAGCTACTGGCTGTCACGTTAAACCAAATCTAAACAACCACCTTCCTATTTAAGGCTTACTTAAGGATTACTTCATGGATTAACACACAAAAGAAAGTCATCAGTACTACACACAGATACAAACACACACAGGGTAATAAGTAGTATACATAGAAGATATCCCACTCCCCAGTTGTAGCCTACCGTGCCTTTATCCTGAAGGCACATCATGAGAGTGCAGACATCCCCTGTTGCTTGATGGTTCACCAGCACCACGGCTTCATCTTCTGATACTGCTTTAACATCGTCACCCCATTCCACTACTATTAAAAAAATAAAAATAAAAATAAAAAGGTAAACTTTACAATGACTACGTGCTAATTTCACTAGCAACAAAATAAACCAAAAAAAAGATCCCCACACCCAGACAGTTACAATAAAGAAACCTACATGCTACATGTCGATTTAAATTGGAAAATAGCATAAAGATAGGAAAATCAGCATCTTTTTTCTAAGCAAAGGGTTTCCAGCTTAGTTTTAAATTGCATGCGCAAAATACGGACAAAACAAAAATACTTCATCAGAACATATGCATACAGATTGATCTTTTTATGTCATTACACCTTTCTACATTTAGGGTCTCAAAATTACATAAGTTTTTGACCCAGCTTTCAAATTCAACTGTCTCGCCTCATTAGATTAAAAAAAAAAAAAAAAAAAAAAAAAAAAAGAGTTGTCAAAAATGTTTTTTCTTGTTGTTTTTAATCTCAGCAGGTTTGTTTTATTTCTACATCTACTCTTCTTAAACTACTCTGGTAAAAGCAAACCAAAAAATCTGTAGTTGGAACATTACGTTTAAAATGCTACTTTAAACAAACAGTAATTCGAATGTAAATAAGTTAATTATAGACAAGAAGGTGGGTTCAGAAAATGAGCTGCTCAGATGACAGGAACTATTAGTCATTATTTTGTAAACCGGAGACCAGATATTTCAGTGGCCAGAATGACATCAGGAGGAAGCTACAACTGTTGATCATCCCACATTTACTAGCAAAAATATGCTGAGGTGAGGAAAAAAATAGTTAAAATTGCTAATTGCATCATCAGAAAGTAACTAAATGGAGAAAGAGCAGAAGGTCTCCTACAGAAGGAGGAAGGATGGAAAACTGAAAAAAAACTTGCCATAAATCAAAGACCAGCATACATCTAATGCTGTGACTGGGGTAAGGAGACAAACGAGTAGAGTCTAGACCTCTTCAGTGAAAGGGATGGTTAACTTCAGTGCAGGGTAGAGGGAAGGGATGGGCAAGGAACGGAGTTCTATACGTTCAAAAGGAAAACTAAGATTCACTGCCCATACAGGTAGGATATGATTTTTTTTCCCCCCCTCCCTGTATTTGTGTAGTATCTTAAAGGGTTCTTACTGGCTATCATTTCAGTTTCTGATATCAAATGAAATAGTTCACCTTCACTACTGCATCTTTAGTACAGACAAGAAAGGCTTTATTATCAGGTCTGCAGACAGAGTACAACTCAAGCACACAGGACCATTAAAGGAATATATTTTCATTACTATCTGTCTTCTGTACAATAGTTTGAGGCAAAAGCAATAGGCTATAGGCTACACACTGAAGACAAGCAGCGATAACTCCTGAATACTACAGCTTTCCCTTGCAGAAATTCAATTAGTACCACACGTTTGAAACCTGCAGAGCTTCTGTTCATTCCTAACACCACCAAAACCAGTACTGAATTGAGGTTTAAATATGTGTATTTGGACACATCGAATCAGAGGACCGAGAGGGAGGAGGGAACACCATTCACCCCACAACGTTTAACTTCCTTTCCTTCTCCCTGGTAAGCTAAGCCCTTATTTTTCTCAATATAACTAGGAAGATTCGCTTCATTCTGTCTCTGTGATCACTTGCAAATTCCCTCTGATGTCCCCTCTGATTATGACTTCTAATTCCGTAGATGTTACAAAATCCCTGGCAATCATAGCCGATTGTGCATCTTCCTTATCAAGTATTCCACATTTCTACACATGGCAGTACCCCACAACATCAGAAACCACCTGAGATGAAAGAAAAAATTGTTTCAAGGGGAAAGTATCAAGTACATATTCATTTCAAAGTGATCACTTCAGTATCTACACTAAAGAGCCAAAACACAATAGTCTTACTGAACTGTGACTTTCCAAAAATAAAAAATAAGTAACAATCGCATTAAGCATCTGCAAAATAAGGATTCTTGCAAGTATCTAACTATTGCCAAATAAAATGATTTTATTTCCAGAACACTGGAAGAAGAAAAAAAAATATATATATCTTATGGGTATTTCCCTGGAACATATCGATTTCTGATATCAAACATTTTACTGTAGAACAGTTTAAAATGAAACCGACTATTTTTAACCTTTGAAAGCGTTTCACAGATCCAACTTTCTGAAAGACTAAAATAAAGGTCACAACTGAAAAAATTAAGTCACGAGAAGTAACAAGCATTGAAAACAGCTAAAAAGGAGGAATTATGCAGCTTTTTTTTTTTTTGGGGGGGGGGGGGGGAAGAATACACTTTTGCCTGTTACTAGAAGACCAGTGTTTGACACAAGCTTTCAGATCAGGTCCAAGTCAAAGGAAAAGGGTGGTGGGGTGGGGAGGAAGCCTTCTGCAGTTACCTAAAATGTTTTACCCGCTCTTGTTAAGAAGTAGCATGCACAAACATGCAAACAGCTTAAAATTCATTAACAAGTTTCAGCTGAAATACAGTAACTAACGAGGTGGGCTCTGTTGTCCACTCTCCAATGCAAGGTAAAGAAATACTTGATTTAATCCTTAAATTGATTTATTCAAATTGTGTCACCTGTCAGTTGGTCAGACTAATAGCTCAACTGCAGCTCAGCTGACAGGTAGTAAGTTATAAAACCACAGTAATTCAGCTGTTTATCCTCTAGTTTCTCTTCCCTCTGTTATTTCTCCTCCAGCAAGCAGGCTGTCTCTTGTGCTTGATGCTACTTCATGGCCAACTGATTGAACTGATTATCAATGAGAAAAGAACCAGTTCACGTCATCCGTCAAAGACCATTTCTAGAGAGGAAATGGAACAGTACACCACAAAAGCGTGCAGAAAACCACTGACGTTAATACAGTTTGTTAAAGAGGAAAGAATCAAATATCTAGATTTTAAGTTCACAGTGTCCCTTTAAACTCGGGGGGAATAAATGCCTGTATAACTTAATTTTTTCACTGGTCTGAGATCTTCCAAAATGAGAACTTTTTTCTTTAAGAAATACTTGTGTGCTATCACGTTCCTCCACACCAAGTGGAAACATTCAGATCAAAACCCAAGACGCGCGGGCAGAACCAGGAACACTGCTTCGCTCCACTATAAAAAGACAAAAACATTTCAAAGACAAATATTTGTCACTCAGGGCACCTAAAAACCAGTAAGCATTCCTCCACGATTTCCTGCTACTGCCAGGACACATTTTATAATGACACCAGTCCTGTGTCTACAGCCTCACAATAGTCAGATTTCTGCAAACGTAAACGAAATAACACAAAGAAAGAAAGAAGCAGGAACTCTGTCTTAGCTGGCAATTTGAAATCATGGTAAATTCAGTACCAAGCAAATCTGGTAATCCTGATTAGTAATGAAGTCTTTTACCCATAAAATATACAGAGAAATGGCTTAGCTATTAGAGAGACCTCATTTGTGACTTAGTGTTGTAAGAAAAAGGATTCTCCAGGAAGGGATCAAGACTCAGCACGTAAATAGAAATAAATGCAAAATAGAAGGATTTAGCCTTCCCCTGCAAAAAGACGTCCAAAGTGTATAGAAGTCTCTAAAACACCAAAGCATTTTAAATAATCAGCTGCAAACTGAGCTTTTTATGAGCTGCTGCTTGCAAAGCCTAAAGAAGAAAATAATAAAAGCAATACAAGAGGGTTTTTTTCCACGTTGTAACTGAACTAGTGCGACTAAATGTAGCTATTGAGAGCTCTCAGAACACTTGGCTGCTTTGTAATCATGTCCTTAACATAACCACGTGCATATAAGTGATGCTAGGAACAAATATCAAAGCACTTTAATAGTAGTATGTCTCATTAGGCTAGGCAAATGACTACTCAGCTAACAATCCAGCGGATTTATTTTATACTCTTGAACACACCTGGCAAGACTGGGAGTCTAATAATGTGCCCTTTATCTGCAAATGAAACAGTGCCTTGATTTGCATACCAATTAATAGGAACTACTTTATATTACTACATATACTACTTTGCACTTAATTTTGCATGTAGCATTTTAAAACTTCAAAAACGCTTTAAGAATTTCTACTCTTGCTTCTTCACTGTAGTCAATTGTTTCACTGCAGTGTATGCCATAAGAATGAGCATTTTTTGGCATCTGAATGACTTAAAGTATTAACGAACCTGGGTTTATTATTTCAAAATGTATAGCGTTTCAACTTATTACCTCTCCACTGAATTGGAAAGCAGAAAAAGGAAAGCCTCCTGCCAGAAGTTTCAGGAGCTAATAGCAAATGGCCAGTGAAGGCAAAAAATGTAATTCCCGTGCTAGTGTTGACTAAATCTAAAAGCTACTGCACTAATTCCACAAATAAAAAAAACAGGAAAAGACTGATACTTCATGGCAAGGTCAGGGAAATCCTTTAATGTTCTTATCCCAATTATTAAAAACCTAAACCCCATATAGTGAAGAACCACATAATACACTTGAAAATGATGATATTCTTAAATGCATAACTGATTTGGGTTTCCACTTTATTTACCATTTAGATTAGAGTCTTTCAGGGCACACACAAGATTCACACCTTTCTTTTCCTCTTGAGGAACTAAGAACTTTTTCCTCCTGGGCTCCTTCTCCCCACACACCCTGCTTGGTTTATTTTCCTTCTGATCACTTGTGAACACCTAAGTCTGGGAGCGAAGACTTTAAGAAAAACAATTCCAAGAGGGTGCTGATTAGCAACACTTAGAATTAAGTAATATCACCTATAATCAATCACTTGCAAACTTTTACTAACAAGTCAACAGTATTATTAACTGGCACTCTCCTCTGCTTCCTCAGAAGCGACCTTGCTTTCTAAAAGGAGGAACTTTATTATTAGTTATAAAATAGTAACTGTAAGTAGCCAGGTCTCCACTTTTCAAACGTTCATCGTCATACTCCAGCATTTATATTTGGCACGTTATACCCCTGCTTTAGCGTTGTCCACAGAAGGCTAGCCAAAGCACGTTTCAGCTAGAGCAGCTACCTACAGTTGTTCAATTCATTTGTGTCTTCTTTGTAGACAGCTTCTTTGATAGCTGGCATTAAGAAATCCAAGTGATGCCAGAGGTTAAATATAATTTAACATGCTTAGCCCTCATTAAAAATTAGGAAAAAAAATTTTTTTTAAATATATACAGAGAGAAAAGACAACCTAATGGTAGTTTTTTGTTGTTTGTTGTTGCTGTTTTTCAAACAAAAAGGCCGAAGGCATGAAGGTGTCTGCAGATTGATATCCTTAACTATGGCGAAAAAAGGAATCAAAACAATGGTCTAAAATCAGCATATAAATAGTATTTCACATTTATTAAACAAGAATTTTAGGGTTAGAAGGCATTTAAAAAACATTTATAAAAATATATACAGGCACACTATTGGAGAGAAAAGAATAGCTTCTCCTATCCTATCCGCTTCTTCCAAGGTTTGTTCTTACTAACAGAGAAGCCTTCATATAGTGTCAAAACATGTACAAGACATACCAGTGATTTTAAGTCAAATACACGTACAATTCGGACAAGAAGGGAAAGAACATGTATACAACATGATATGGTAGCCTTAAACACAGTTTTACTTAACATGCTATTTTTCTTATGCTACTAAAGAATGCATCTTAGCCAATAAGAGTATTGTAAATACCAATGCTATTACAACATACACACCCTAAGGATGTAAAAACACCGTTTCAGATATAAGTTGATTCCAAAAAGAGCATCTTTGATTCAGGCCTTTGTGATAATAATAAACTGATTTCCACCAACAGATTTTTCGTTTTACTTCCATCAACGAAAATGCTTATCACAAAAGAGTCAGAAAAGGAGAACAAGCCGAGGAAGAGAAACCTCCAATAAAGGGAGATGATTCCTGTAGTATGTGTAGTAAAGTAAGACTGAGTTTACGATGTCCCAGTCATCATAATTTTCCTGCAGCAAACCATTTTGTACACCTGCACATCTCATTTTAGGAAACACCATACATTTCTTCTCGCCTTCAGCTCCACTCTTCTCAGCTTTCCCCTTCTATTTTTGCAGTTTTCACAGCTACGCTAGTATAAACCATATCAGCCAAGAAGCAACACGACTGTCTGTTCTGCTGCTTCCATCACTGGAAAAGCAGCTCCCAAACCGAAGAACGGGACAGAGCGCCAGAGCCCTCCTGGAGGACGTCGGGCTCACGAGTCAGGCCGCTCACACAGGCGGCAAACTATACAGCACATTCCTCCCCAGTGACAGGTAAAATACATCAAGTAGCAACTACCCAGAGGAACGTCAACACGTTCATGAACAAATCCCCCTGAAGCTCTAATACCTTACATACTGCAGATGTTACAACGACCAGAAAACCATCGCTTGTTTGCGGCCCAGAAGGAGAAACAAAACAGCGGGGCAGGCTCCCACATTTCTCTCACAGTGAGGGAGTAGTTCTTCCTATTTCTAACACACTTAAGAAATGAAACTTTGGAATAACAAGTAAAGGTTATTAAAGGAAACTGAAATAATCAGTCTTAGAAATTAAAGGAAAAAAAAAAAACTTAAGGAATGTCAAGATACTCACAAAATAAGATCTGGTGACAACGTGCTTCTAACTAATGTCCTAAAAAGGCAGATGAATCTGAATCAACACTGAATACAGTTCAGACTAACTGTTACCATATCAATTCATATTTAAAGCTGATATTCAGTACCTTTCTTGGTCACTCCTAGTTACGCTATAGAAAGAAACACTGTCAATCTGTGTCCAAAAATGGTGATTTCCAGTGTCTGGAACTGCCTTAAAGATTACCGTAAACCAAAAAGTGGCTCATGCGCAAAGGATGAAGTCTTGCCTTTTGCCGGCTAAACGCTTCTGGATGTTCTGGGATGACCAGAAAGTTGTAACACCATGAAGGATGGAAGCAAAGAAACATATTTATGAAAAAAATGAAATACAATAACAAGTCTAGAAGGGTATCAGCTAAGCTCTTACGCAGAGCAAAGACAAGATTAGCAGCTTGGTAAGACTGCATTTTGCACAGTGAGAAAGAAACCTACTATGACAAGTCACAGGAGCACAAGTCTGCACCTACAACAAATCTTCTGAGGAATTTTTTTCCATACGTGTTCCATTGCTCCCTGTACAGATATTAAGGATTTCAAAATATTAATCAGAAGAACAAGAACAGACAGAGTTTTCTACTAGTCTGCATCATTCAACACCCCAATCAGAGACAAAGACAGAATACCACAGTCAATCCCTCGATGCAAAGAGGTCAAACATCTGCTTAAACAAACCCGTTTAGTCAAATAAGGCTAATGGATTCCACATTTCAGTCTACATCTACAAGGATAATTTTTTTCTTTTACAAGTGAGAAAAGATGCTCACCACTCAAGCAAAAGACTTTACGTTATCAAACCCACAGAACATGTTTTCGCTTTTCTCAGTGCGGAAGTCAGACTCCTGCAGTTCCATCCACAACATGTGCGTTTACTCTTAACAAGAATGTAGCCCAAAATCAGATCTGTATAAACCGAGAGCACAACCTTAAAATCTTCTTCAGTGTACTGCATATTGGAATTACAGTAGTTTAAATATGGTTACAATGCAAAATAATGGTAAGTTGAGAGAAAATACGACTAGAAGATTATTTTATGAGAAATAGCCTGGCTTTGCTACAATGAAAAAGAAAATTCTTTTCGAACATGGGGAAATTTCAGAATACAACATCACTACAACAATTCAAGCGCATTTCTCTTTCTACAAGGCTGAGTGCCTTGGAAAAGCAGTTTTAAGAAGAAAGTGTTTCTTTTCCCAGAAAACATACCAATGCTGCTTGGTAACTAAAAACTGCAACAAATACAAAGGTCACTATTGTTGTTACCCTTATGGCCTTTTCAAGTAAAAAAAAGTTGGCTGTGGCTTTGTATTTTTAACCACTTTTACCCAGCAGGCTACTACAGTACTTTACAAGCTCTGAACCATCAGGCAGAAAGGGAGCTGACAAACAGGGTCTGCCACATCAAACGCAGTAGCTGACAGCAACTGCTCAGTGGAAGTTTCATGGCAACTTAAAAAAAAAAAAGAAAAAGATATCTTTATGAAAATTTCCACCTGCTGTGTAAGATGGAGAATTGTTACTTTCCAGAAAGTTTAGAGGAAGGCCTCCCCTTTATATATATCCAAAGAGGGTGAGAAATAAAAGAGGAAAGTTTCATTTAGAGCACAAAAAGGGACATGGCAGTCTGAAATTCCAGATGCCAACACTAGGACTTCAGCTTTAAGAAAGTAAGTTGTGGGAGAGGCAAGGAAAAAAAAAAAACAAGAAAACCCACACAAGTCCAGCTGGAGCCCAGTCACTAGTGGTATACCCCAGTACTTGATACAGGGGCCAGTACTGTTCAACGTCTTCATTAGTGACCCTGACCATGGGATAGAGTGCACCCTCAGCAAATTTGCTGGTGACACAAAACAGGGAGGAGTGGCTGATACACCAGAGGGCCGTGCTGCCCTTCAGAGGGACCTTAACAGGCTGGAGAAAGGGGCAGAGAGGAACATCATGAAGTTCAACAAGGGAAATGCCAAGTCCTCCCCCTGGAGAGGAATAATCCCATGCACCAAGACAGGCTGGGGACTGACCAGCTAGAAAGCAGCTTTGAGGAGAACCTGAGAGTCCTGGTGGACAACAAGTTGACCTTGAGCCAGCAATGTGCCCTTGCAGCAAAGAAGGGCAATGGTATCGTAGGCTGCACTGAGCAGAGCGTTACCAGCAGGTGGAGGGAGGTGATCCTTCCCCTCTATTCAGCCCTGGTGAGGCCACACCTGAAGTGCTGGGTCCAGTGCTGGGCTCCCCAGTACAAGAGAGACACGGAGCTACTGGGATGAGCCCAGCCAAAGCTCACAAAGAAGGTACATGAGCATCTGACATACAATGAGGCTGAGAGCTGGGGCTGTTTAGCCTGGAGAAGAGAAGCAGGTTAAACCAATGCGTATAAATACTTTGGAGAGGGGAGAGGGTAGCAAAAAAGACAGAGCTTACTCTTCCCTGTGGTATCCAGCAACAATATAACGGGCAACGGGCACAAATTGAAATCACGTGAGCCTCTGCACTGGATAAAAAGAAAGGGCAAGACAGCACAGTCAGAGACAGAAGATGATGCAATGATAGCAGCGCCAGTTGGACCAGAATGAACTCTTCCAATCAGCAGCAGGATGCGGTTCTGTAAGACTGGCTAGGCAAGTCCCACTGGCCCAACGTACAAAGCGTGACCAACACGAGTTCCTAAAGCCGTCTTCTAAATTGCAGTGCATTTCTTTTTTTAAAAAAAAAAAGAAATATATATATATATATATTTTTTTTTTCACTAGACGTGTGGTCTTTAGACCATGGTAAGCGTTGAGTTTTGTTCTTTTAAAGAAGTTCAGAACGTGGTAAAAACGTGTAACCTCTCATTCCTTCCCTTTCCTCTGTAAGCCTAAGTACAAAAAGGAAAAACAAACATCCTTGTTGTAAGCACCCTGTAGCCATGTGCCATACACTCTGCAGAACCACTATTCTGGCCGGGATATAGTGAGAGTTGTTTGATTTGTTAGTGTTAGGGTTTTGAATTCGTCTGGGAAAAGCAACTAAAGAAAATAAGAAATATTTCCCCTTTCTTTCTAAGGGAGCACTCGGAAAGCATACCCACTGTCGCAATTATAAATTACTGCATCAGTAACCCGAACTGTTTTGCAGAGTCAACTGTCTATGTAGTAGAATCACCCAGGGGCAGTATCACAAACTACAATAGTATTACTAGTTTCCTTTTGAGTCACTGGCAATCGTATGCATTACTAATATGATCCTGCTGCTTGTCTTTCCAGATGTGAAATTCCCAGTAATGGAAAGGAGCGTCATAAGGTACTTTTCCTCCATCAGCTCTTAAGGTGGCTCAAAAGGCACAGCTACTGCATCGCAGGCTCTACAACAGGTAACAGATAAGGGATCAAAAGCAGGTCTTTCCAACCAAGCTTCAAAGTAGACAGGGACCAGAGAACACACCCGGGTTCAAGGCCCTAACTAATGGAGCATCTTCCAGAATGCGTAATCACTGACAAAAAACACACTACGTCCAAATCAACTACGTGGAAAATCTCTTTAAGGTAATGGTCTAGGCAAAGCAAATGACTTGTGAAATATCAGTCCCATTTCCTTTAGAGAGAAAAAAATGTGTCTTTAAAAGCAGGGGGAAGAGTCAAAACCCACTTTGCAGCCTCAGCTGTTAACTCTGAGCTTCTTGATCACAAGAGAGACAGAAGAAATGCAAGACGTGAACTCGTTGGTCTAGTGCAAGCTGGCTAAAACAAACAATTAACCAACAAGCCAGCCCATGGGACCACAGTACTCCGTTTCCATTCAACTGTTCTGCTGCTTATGTGGAGTTGTGCACTGCAACATCACAGGACTTTCTATGAAGAAACAGAAATTACTCTCTATACCATGGAAGTACGGTCTGCACTGTGTACTCCAGAAAAAAACATTAGTACTGGGGAAAATGGACAAAGACACTACTGAAAAAAAATAGATATCTACAGGGCAGAAACAAACCTTCAAACAAATAATTAGGGAGAACCTGTAATTCTGTTTCAAGGAAAAAAAGATGAGGCTAGCAGACTGTTATGGTTATGAAGAAATAAAGACAAGAATTATCTATAACCATACATAGATAAATAATTGGATGTCATCAGGGGTTCAAACAGGTTTTCCCATACTGGAACATAAAAGCCATTGCCAATACCTGAAAGCAGGTCCAAAGGACTGAGTAACGACTCCTTTCACAGACTAGGCAGGTAGCAAGCTAAAGGGATGGCAGCAATTTGTGCATGCCAGTTATTCTATTAATTACACCTAGATAATACTACACTGCATGCTAAACATTTAAGGCCATTACTGATCACTACCAAACGTAATATGTAGCACATTTAGAGGTGCAACTTTGAGATGTAACCCACTGTGGATTTTTTTTTTTTTTTTTTTTAAATAGTCTAACTCTTAGACAACCTGCATGACAAAGAAAATTTCTACAGTACAAACCTGGCCACTTCTCCAGCGGTGTGCCCTTTCTATGATGAAGGCTAACCACATATGCGGCTGCATTAGCAAATGCACAGCCAGCAGTTTGAGAGAAGTAATCATTCCCCTTTATTGAGCTTGTGTGAGACTACATTTGGAGTACTTTGTCCAGTTTTGGGCTCATCAGTGCAAGAAAGTCATTGATAAATTGGGTCGAGTCCAGCAGACAGCCATCAAGACAACTGGGGTCCGCAGACATAGCGCACAGGGAGAGACTGGGAGAGCTGGGTTTGTTCGTCCTGCAGAAGAGAAGGCTAAGGGGGAAAATATAATTACTATCTTCAACTACTGTATGGTTATACAGAGGATGGAACCAGACTTTTTGAATGCCCAGTGCAGGTACGAAGGACAACAGACATGTTGCAGCAGGGAGAAGTTCTAACTAGATAATGAAAAAAATTCTTCGTAACCACTGAGGATTGGAAGAGGTGGCGAGAGGCTGTGAAGTCCCCATTCTAGATGATGTTCAGAACTTGACTTGATAAGGCCCTGAACAACTTAATGTATTAACTACAAAGCTGGTCCTGCTTTAAGCAGGAAGTTGGACCAGATAATCTCCGTTATTCTAACCTCAATTATTCTACAATTCTCCAAGAAGATTGTATAGAAACAGAAGAAATGATTTTTTTAAATGAGATTTTATACTTTTGGATTTGAAAAAGCCTCAAAGTGCTCTATGCCTTATATCTCTGACTCAAGCTCTGGTGGGTCCTACTAGGACACTTAAGAGTTTACCATCCCTCCAGCAGATGCATCACAGTTAACGCTCAAGCCCACATCTCAGCTCACAGTTAAAAGCCATCAGCTTCAGTTTATTTAATATACCGGGTTGTGATCTCTGGCAAGTGAGGACTCAGATTGACAGTGCTTGCTCGATTTAACTGTGGTAGCTGAGAAGGATACTCACTTCCTCCTCTCCACAGAGAAATCCAAGAGATCACGAATCACAGATCTCTGCCTATTTGTGTTGCAAAATCCCTTTCAAAGCGGGCAGACTGCTGTCCTTACTGCTTCTGGACAGCAACACAAGAAGACTTGGAAAAGAAGGAATTTGTTAGAAAAAGTTTATGTAAATTCTGTGATAACTGCTGCACTGCCCAAAATGAATGTTCGATTAAATCCGCACAAGACCGTCACTTATTTAAGAAGATGCGAGACCTTTATAAGCTCTGTAAGCTGCTGCTCTGTATAAACTGCTGTTTGGGTTAAAGAGAGGGGAAAAAAAAAAGTGGAGTAGTTGGAAAGGTACAGTCCTATGCACGCAAAAGATCATGCTACTACTTAGTCTAGTTTTCCATATCAGCCCAACTGAAAACATGGCTTTAAACAGCAAGTGGCTTATGGCAATGAACACGCTCAGGAAGAGACGGCTATTTCCTTTCAACATTTGTAGATGTACAAGCCTCCCATATGATTTCAAGGAATCCAGAACATCTAGAAGCTTTTTGAAGGAAAAAAAAAAAAGCTGCATCTTCCTAAAAAATTACAACTGCCAAAATAATGTGACATAATCAGCAACCTCACAATAAAATATCCCAACATGATGCAACAGTAAAATCTTTCTGCTGACAGTGGAAAAAAATTAACAGAATTTAGTTACTACCTATTGCACAAGAGACTGGAGAAGCTAGCTAGCAACAAAAAAACATGAGCTGGAAGTCTCAGTCTTAGAATTTCCATTTTTAATTACAACTTTTAAATTAAAAGTTTTAAACTTGACTACAAGTTTTAAATTATTGTATATTTGGGGACCACAAACCTTTCAGAGAGCTACACTACAGTCCCTTTCAAGTAAAACCCATGCAGAAATTTGGTACTAGATTGCACTAAGAACAATTTCTCCTTGGAAAGCAAGAGCATGTTATTCTAGTGTGCTTGTACTTCACCTAGAAAGCTAACTAATCAAAGGTTTTCTGGTACCCGTACATTTCTCTGAATTATCTTGAGGTTTATCAAATGCAGGAATCAGAAAACTGTAACAGGATTAGAAGTGAGTGAACACTATTTTTTTTCTTTAAATAAGATGTGGAACTCACCTAACACAACTGACATTCCGCATCCCTCTGTACCAAACCTTACTAAATAGGATGGTGAAAAGGCTCGATCAGACCCCAGGTGCTCAACTACTTAATTCTAGAATGATGTCAATAGGACTGGGAGTAGCCAAGGATTATAGCCAAAAGGGTAAGAAAAGCTGCCAGAGTGACTACAAATAAGAACAGAGACTGCATTTTTTGGAATATGTGCTAGGTAAAAAGAATTAAACTACTAAGCAAGGAAATTGTCTCCTATTGTTCAAATATAACTGGGCTCAGAAAAACATAAGATTTTGCACGTGTTCTCTAAATAAGTCAGACTGATTCAGAGAAACATCAGACTCTCATTACTTTCTCCTCCTAATGGAAGCAAATTGCGTAATTTTAATTACTGGCTGACAGTTCTGGTCAAGACCACCAACAATACTACTATTGCAAACAAAGATTTTGGAGATCATAAGACCCCTGTAGTCCAGGTCTGGTCATTACTTTTTACTTACCTAAATTAACTTCAGTTTCCTCTTTGTAGTCTTCACATCTTGCTTAAGTCACTACAAAATGCTATTGATGCTGTGCCTTGTTACACTTCTGACATTTTCCAGCTCAGTTCATGATATGCTATAAATAATCACTACGTAGAAGAAATGCTAGATGTATTCAAGCAACTATTTACTTTTAGATCTCTCTTAAATGGCCTACATGGGAATGGCAAAGGGTGATTATGTGCTTTTTTTTTTTTTTTTTTTACTGCCTCCCTACAGTGACCACAGAACTCAGGAGCTTCTCCCCCCTTGGAGGGCACTGACCATTTAAACCTCCTCAACTCAGCCAACCCCAGATAGAGAAACAGGGCTACCGAGTGCCTGAACAATCATAAGAACAGAAATATATCATCACACAATGTATTTTGAGATTGCAAGAGTAGGATAACTTGAAAAAAAAAAAATCAATATTCACAAACAACAAAACTGGTACTGATCAAGCAGCTGCAGCATTATTCTCGCCTCCCCTCACACACCCTTTTGCACTACTCCAATTCCAACACGTTAGGATCACCATATACCATAAAACAGACTCAAGTGATTGGACATGTACAAGCTGTAATGTGGAGGCGGGGTGGGGGGAGGGAGAACTTAAAAACAAAAGCCATGCAAAGAAGCAAAAAATTAACTGGATACAGATGCAAAGAAGTACAAGGACAAGCCTTTTAAAGGAAGCCTTGAATGCTTCCCCCATTAGGTTTCAAGGACTTTAATAAACTTCTCACCCACACTGTAAACAGGCTTTCAAACAAAAGCTGTAACATGAATAAAAACTGTAAACCTTGGACTTTTTAGATACTATGTCCATGTATTCAAATAATAGATTTTTATAAAGGACAGGGGAAAAAAAAAAAAAGTGTTCAGTTACCTCAACTTTAATCAAAGTAATTCAATATTAAACAAAAAAGTTAACAGTGCAGTTTAACATAACAGCAGATTCCTAAATTCAGTTTCATGTTTCTGTGCGTGTAAGTCTCATTACTAAAACAGGAGACCACTGTAAGTTTAAAAAGCATGGTATAAAACATATAAGAGTAATTCCAGCTGAGAACTTAAGCTACAAAAAAAATGTTAAGTACTCTTACTAGTATAACGCAGCAAAAGATCTAAGCCATCAGACCACTATGTTATCATATTTAAATCCACACCACAGGTTATCCTACAGTAGTTCAGTGACTCTTACGAAATAAATGTGTTGTCCCATTTCAGGTTGCCAGTAAGCAGGCAGAAGTCCATTACTGTAAAACCAGAAGTGACACCTTTAATGATACAAGGATGCAAGGAGACATTATGAATCTCAATATCTCATTTTACAATTAGAGGATTTATTTAATACTCTTGAATCAGTGGGTATCAATTGGCATTTTAAAGTACTTTATAAGTAACTTGTTCTATTCTGTGGCTACAAGTGAATTCAGATATTTAGAAAGCACTTGCCAAACACGTTCCAAATCAAAACCAAAAAAAAAAAAAAGTTGGCAAAAATAAATGCATCCAGGTCAAACACTCAAAGAATTCTGTCAATACACTTCAAACATCAAACACTGTCCATCCAATCAAATCCTCTAGACTTTGGTCAAAGAAACTCGGCCTCAAAATAAACCTAGTGGGTGACCAGACACTTGAATTTACCACACTGCTTTCCCAAAATACCAGAAAAGGACAGTAATGAGATGGAAAAAGCAGGGAGCATGCCACCTGATACGGTCTTCCTTTACCACACCAGCCACCCCAGCAACTCTGTAACATTCCTACAGGGAGACACGGTGAAATCAACTCATGGTAATGCAAACGGGCCCGGCAACTAGGTGTAAAGTTTTAGCAGGCTGTTAAAACCTTTACAAAGTATGTGAGCAATAGAGGGAGAAAGACATATTTCAATATTTTCTTTCTCTCAAAAAGATGAGGAAAATTTGATGGGACAAAGGTGCTTCTCTAGCCTGTGAAAATCTTGTCAAACTTCAGAAGCCCCACACAATCAGCAGGCCATCTTTAAAAAAGTCCAGACAAATCTGTTACCCGGGTAACAGATTTACCTGGGTAAATACTTTGCGGTCTGTACCATTCCCTTCTTATGTTGCTATGTTAGGAGACTGAAGCATTAGGTTTGATGACATGAATAAAAGTCTCGAATACTGAAAATATTCCTCTACTTATTTTCAAGTAATCCATTACATGGGAAAGGCTTAACAGACAGCCTTTTTTTTTTTTTTTTTAAGCTATACCTTCATCTGAAAACATTTTTACAAATGTGAACTAAATTTCACAGGGCCCTCACGGCACCTAACTGTATATACAGGCCATGACTACATTTATTTTCAAGTAAAGCTGTTGCTAGGAGGGACAATAGCTGAATTTTCAGTAATGCCAGAGACAAGCTCAGGAAATAAAAATGGATACATTATCCAAATGAAAAGAATGCATTTACAAAGGAAACTGGCAGACAGGAGAGCTGGAATTTTGCCAGACCATCTATATGCATTTACGCACAAAGTAGACCAAGTTCAGGCACACACTTCAAGAGGTCACCTTTCTAACAGTGCCTTCACGTGTGCTGCACGATGGTACACAACTGTCCTTGACAGAACGGCACGTCACTTCCCACCTACACCTTTGCTCCCTCCAAATACACTCAAACACACCTCGAGCCTCACGTTTCCACATATCCCTAGGCCAGATTCATAACCTGACTTTCTCTTTGGCTCCGTCCCACCTACAGAAATCTAGGAATCACTGCTCTCTCTCAAGAACTTCAGCTAGGTTCCCGCGCTTCAGCTTCTCCTTTTAAGAGACTACAATAGTCCCTACTCAGATGCAAAGTGAGTAGAAAGCCTTAAAAACCAATTCATTGGTTTTAAGTTCTTTTATCACCTCATCCTTTTTTCCTAATATTTAGGCTAAATAGCTGTCTACATATACCTCTTGCATCTAAAGGGCTATAATAAACAAGGTAGTGGAAATATCTTCTAAAGGAAATAATGCTCCTTCACACACCTTCTGCCACTGCCAGATTTGCAAGTCATTCCAGAAGCAGCAGAAGTAACAAAGCCTGGTTTCCCAAAAACTTGTTGCCTAACCTCCTCCCCAACACGCTGGACAAGATAAGACAGCACTGTGGCCAAATCTGAAAATACATATGCGCTGACTGGCTATGCAGCAGTGGTCAAATGAGGCGCAGAGTTGCCAAATTCTGTCTGGTTTACCCTCAACTGAGGCACTAACTTGGGTCTCTTGTCTGCTCCACTGTCAATTTTCATAAAACTTGCAAGAACACTGTTAGCTGTGAAATTTGAAACAGCTGGTCAACCTCAGTCAAATTTGCAAGGGAGCAAAACACAAGTGTGGGAGTAGTGAGAGAGGAGATGACAAACAAGTAAGCAGCCTAACTCCATAAGGAAACAAGGCTAACAACATTGTCACTTATCGATCTACATATACGATAAAATACTCGAGTCATCAAATTTGACGTGAAAATGATGTTCAATGGCCTACCTCAAACACCATCCTCAAAAACGTAACTGATGCTTAAATAACTAAAGCTATTTTTAATATTAATGGCTTTTTTCCAGTTACATCACGCAAACACAGATACCACAGGCTTTGACAGGAACAGCACCTACTTGCAACTTCTAGGTGCTGGAAAACAAATGAAACTAAATTTAAGAAGCTCAGACAAATTCTCCTTTGACCATCAAAGCTAATGAATAAACGAAAAAAGAAAGAAAGAAAAAAGAAAGAAAAAAGATCAACCAAGCACTCAGGCCCTTGTCCTAATAACTCAGTTTTCCAGAAACTGCCTCCTCCTAAACAGCAGCAGCACTGGCCCTTGTTCTTAGAACACCATTTCTATTTTTAGGTCTACCTAAGTGAGAAGCAGTAATAAAGCTATTAATCTTTCCCATCCCCGTCTACCTAAATTACAAAATGGGGGTGAATAACCAATTCAAATTACTGTAATTGTTACACAGGGAAAAATTCCTTATCTTTTATAACTATAACATTTAAACAAAAGGTTTCAAGATTGTATTGCGACTCAAAAGAAGTAAAGTCATTGACACTACGTATCTTCCAAAGTAAAAATTTGTGAAAAGATATAATGAAAATATTTAAGGCGCTGCAGTCTTTTTAAATCTTATCAGATCTTCTGTCTTTACCGGTAAAGACAGGGAAGTCCCCTTCTGTACAGAGGCAGGGAGATTATCACTTTCTATTCTACTCCATTTCACCCAGTAAATGGATTCAGTAAGTTGCCTAGTTCAGTTCCGACTCAAGTTCAGGTATGAATGAAATTGTTCCAATTTGATTTCAGCTTGAATAAATGAATCTTTCACCACACTTAGCGCCCCCTCTTAGCCATTTTAAAGCTACTACAGAACTGAGAGAAGAACAGCAAAGCGTGAAGTTGAACCACCGGTGTCTTTCACATCACATTGTATTATAAAATACGTAAGAAACAAGATGGAGAGTATTAGTTATGCACTGAGCCAGGAGTTTCACTGAGCTGCTACTTAACTTAAATGTTTATTACTTTGGACTGTTCAACACAAATTCTTCAGCAATTTGTTGACTATTCACATAGCTTAACTACTTTTGAAGTTCTTCACAGTTGTCTCTGTAGCTGACGAACCTCAAACAACTAAGCAGACAGAACCTCAGAGGAATCCCACTGCTAAGCTTTCACCAGAGAAAACGTTAGGTTTTTTTATTCCTTTATCAACCAGTTTTCAAGTCACAATAACCCTTCACTCTCTATGCTTAGTTTGCCTCTCCAAAGAAACTTTGCAACAGGTACTTTCCAGTCTAAGTAACACTAGCCAAATAACAAAACAGTAGAAAAAGGCAAAGAAGTCTACTTCAGTGAGATTTAAACTACATGCTAGAGGCCTACCAGGTACAGGACTGCTCTCTTAAATTGGGGCCATCAGCACTGAAACATTGGTGAAACTACTGCTTGTACTGCCAGCAGAAGAGTCAGTTCCTCTTTCCCGTTACAACTACTCATTCCCATCTTCTCACACCACACCCGCACAATCAACTGGGTTAGGTACCGCATGTGTTTTTTTAATAGCTCTGCAAAAAAAAAAGGGGGTTGGTAGTTTTAGTGTGGATCCTGATCACAGTCCTGATCGTCATACAACCATCAACACATTTGGCCACTCAAAACTGAAGAAGCAGTGCAAGGATGAAACTGAAAGGCTGGCACTGGCTTTTTTCAATGGCATTACCTACTTTGCCTGCTCCACTGTCAATTTTCATAAAACTTGCAAGAACACTGTTAGCTGTGAAATTTGAAACAGCTGGTCAACCTCAGTCAAATTTGCAAGGGAGCAAAACACAAGTGTGGGAGTACAGAAGTTTGGGGGGGGGGGCCGCGGGAAATACAGCCTTGTATGCAGAAACACTCATTGGTGTCACAGAGCCTTTGCTGAAAGGTAAACATATTGGCCTTATTTATTTCAGTAACTGCTTATATAAATGGCTGGAATATTATCTTGACTTTGGTGCCTGCGACAGCAGTGCAATTACACGCCTTCGCAAACCTGCATTTGAAATGTCATCTTACGCATTAGAGTTTTCCCTTCACCGTAACAAACACAAGCAGATTACACATCTTGGAGCTGTATTTTGGCTCAGTTTACACAGGAAAGTTACACCACTAAGCTTACGTGCCATAAAGGATTTACCAGCTGCTTTTCCTAATTAAGGTTGCATGGCTCTTCCATCTGTAAGACCCCATTTTCAGCTGCTTAAAACCTTGCCAAGCTAACTTTTGGCAAGATGTCACTTTCCCTTTCCTCTCTCAGGTGTGTGTGAGGGAGAGAGACCTATTTTGTTCATTTGAGTTTCATTCTGAAAAAGTAATTTCTCAGAATAAAGTAGCAGAGAAAACAGGTTTACCCATGTTAAATATGGAATGTTTTCTCCAGTTTTCCTGAAAAGCTCTAAAATTTCTATGCTTTAGAGCAGTTATATTAAATATATATGAGAATTAGAAATTACGTCTCTGCTATCAAGGCACTCTGCAAAGGCCTACTTGCAACACAGACCTAATTGAGTTTTAAGAGTGGAAAAAAACTCCTACTTCATACACTCTGCAAATTATTTGGAGATAAACAGTTTAACTCCTTAAGATTTTGTTCCTTTTCCAGATTAGAGCTGGAAGAGACTTTCCTTGCAATCATTTTGCGTGCCTCTTAAGAGCCTAGCATAAAGAGCAGAATAAGAAAAGGTACAGAGAACAGGGAGACATCGCTCAGGTATTCTTAGTCCTTTCCTTCCAGGCACTGAACAAGCAAAAATAAGATGACTAGCATGAATAGATGCATTAAAAACAAAGTCAGGCCTAGAAGAAGTAGGAGAAATGAAAACACATCATAAAAATAGCAAACTTGGCCCTAAGCAGGAAGAGAACCCAGAATTACCACAACTTTGTATTCCTTTGGCTGTTAGCACCTAAGCCAGTACTGGCATTCCACAAGCATTCCTTGATTTAAAAATAAATAATTTTCCCTCACACCCTTCCGTACTGGTATTCCTCAGTAACGTCACCTTTACCATCTTTACGCAGAAGTGTCAGGTTTGGTCTGCTTTAAACATTTGTTCTATCCAGAGTAGGTGAAAGACAGGAACAGGGATCAACCTACATTAAAAAAAAAGGAAGCAAATAGCAACTAACTACAAAAATATCACTAGCAAAAAATAACTGTGCTTTTACTCTAAGTATCTGTGCCAGCAGACAGTAGTTTTCCATAAATAAAATATAGAGATCATTTCAATACCTAATCTTCTAGAGCGGCCCTTTCTAGTTATATGATGCAGGAGAAAAACGAAAGATAAGCTTACTTTTGACGCGCTGCTGACACTAGATGAACTACAAAACAAGAACTATGGTAAAGCCTGTTCACGTTTCAAAAATGAGACTGCAATTTCCTGGTGTGATTTTATACATTATTAAAACAGAACAAGGGTCATGGTATCACAATCCCCTTCCTAACACACACAGCACAGGCACAGAGGTTTACAGCAAGTCCACTGTACTCCTCTCCCCTTACGAAAGGGGCAGTGTACCTGTGCTCCCAGGCCACAGCAGAAACAGCTCCAATGTCCTAACTCGTTCAACTGCTTCGACTTTCCTTATCAAGACAGCTCACAAGTTACATACAAACTTCCTCTTAAAAATAGGAAAACAAGTTCAAAGGTCCCAGCTTGATCGCAGTATAACCTAGGTATAAAATACACACATCACAGAAAGTTGCATTTAAAGCCAAGGATTACCTAGAAATGCAACATGTAGGCATAACATAACCGAAAAGTCTCTGTTTGATATGCTGCTATCCAAACCTACTGGAGTCATACCAGGCGTCTTTGCACATTCGACGAAGAAACAAGAACTGCCGTGTTTCCCAATTTCACACACCGCCTGACTTCCCCCGGCCCACACACAAGTCGTGATCATTTCTCAAAATGAAATTTTGAGAATTAAAGTTATAATTGCAGGAACAAAGGAGAGCAGAAAACAACGGCAGGGCCGGAAGTATAGATGGGTCTCCTGAAGTACCTGCCTTATTTTGGGCAAAAAGTTTACTTTATTTCACCTGCTGCTTTCCAGCTTCTGTTGCACTTCCTGCCCAAAGCGTGGGGCTGACTTGACACAAGAAGCAGAGCAGGCAGCACACACCCTTCTTCCGCTAGTGAAGTGGTATCGCACACAAGAGCGATTCCACCTGTACCTTTTACAGTTCTAGAAGACTGAAATTTTCTTAGCAGAAAGAGTTACAAGTCTGTCAACTGGTGAAATGGAAACAAATAAGATTTTGAATTACAGAAAAAATTGAATGGCTGCTGAAAAGAAAAATACAGAGTGGTCACAACTTAATCACACAAATAAGTCAGCCAACAAATTTTAAATTAATTGGGGGGAGGGGGGAGAGAGAGAAAGGGAGGACAACTAGAAATCCAAATGTCAATTTTACTCCACCTAGCTGAACATAAAGAGGAAGGAGGAAAGGAAAAAACTCCTCACCTGACAGAAACAGGTTATTCTTACAGACACTGTTGAGATATCATCTTCCTCGCTGGTACACAACAGTAACAGGCCAACACTGCTTGATTAGTTCACTTGTCCCTAAACACTACATCACGATGCCAGCAAGCTTCCTCACACCGCTGAGATCTTTTGGTTAGCAGTAGAGGTACATTACTCTTCCTTGCATTAGTCACAGCTCACCAGTCTGTCCAGTGTTATTGCGAGACTGTGTTCATTGGCAAGAGGCTGAAACAGAGGGTAGTCCTGAGTTGACCTCTTCCTCCTTGGCTGCTGGAGTAGAGCATGCTCCGAGCACAACTCTGAAGTAACACCCCTCCCAGGGTGCACAGAGCCTTGTTGATCCCACAGGCAACACTTCTCCCTTTCAAGCTGCGGAGGGTTGGGGCAGGCTGACGAAGGAGGACACTCAGGACACTCGTCCCCAATCAGCTCCTCCCCTTCTCCATGCCAGACCTAAAGGCTGGGCACGCAGCACTACACCTGGCCGCGGGTCCGAGCTATGCGGCACCGAGTCAAGTACCAGATTAGCTTCAGGACTGCATTGCTAACCGATTACTCCGCTATTGCATAGACATCTCATTCCCTTATCGCAACAATACCAGCACTGCCCAACACTACTGCAAGGTAATGCTAACTTCTGCATTTAGACAGCAGAAGACAACAAAAACAGTTTGTTTAAACATTTTTAAGCCAAGCAAGCTTTAGTTCTACAAGCCCTAACTATTTTTAGCAATTTGATTAGATATAAGGATATTAAACTTTAAGAAGTAATAACCACTAGCCCAGAGAAGTTCAGATCCAGAAGATGGTTACTGTAAAACTAGTTTTGTAGACGAGCAGGAGGTCATCACAGATTCACCTCCACAGATATGCTTCCCCTCCCTCCCATTACACCTACTGTGCTGTTTCGTAGCTTATTTTACTTGTATATTAAATGACAAATTATAGTATATACTACGAATATGTCCTTCAAACACTGCAAGGGAACTGAAAAAAAACCACAAAATAATACATAATAACTTAAGAAAATAAGGTATTTGTCGACAAAGGAACAAGTACTCTCAGGTTCGCTTTTTGAGGACCATATCTCACAACAAATGCAGGAAAATACTTAGAAGTGCTACTCAAAGGTGCCTTTCAAATCACACTAATACGCAGGTCTTGAGTGTCCTAATAGGACAGCTCCTACAACGAAAGTAACGCTTTTATATAAAAAGCTTTAAAAGGTGAGGGGAAGCTCAGAAGAGTTAAGAAGGCCTTTTTTGAAAACAGATAAAAATAAAATAACAATTGCTAGCCTATCTGAACATTCTTCATAAAGAGATGTTCAGTTTTCCTTTTTGTAAGGAACATTATGGAGTTCAAGAGAACACCACAGATATTCATCATACTCTGTCCTCTAAAAATCAAAGGCAACCAATTATAGCCAAGTTCTCTCTCATACTTGCATCCTAAGAAGAAAAAGATTACGGAAAGGAGAGGGATCTTTACAACTTCTCTTCCCATTCCTTTCTCTATTTTGCTTGCTCAGTTATACACTACCTCTTCACATAACATCAAGCGCATCTGCAAACAGGAACACCTGCGTTTATCAAAAAGCACAGATTAGAGTTGCGATATAGACACAGCTCATGCAATTTTTCTGGTAAATCCTCTAAGATCCTAACATGAAAGCACGGGTTTTTTACAGGGGTGGGAAGGAGAAGGGCAAACCAGTTTCCAGGCCGAGTTTTAAGTCCATAATTATAAATGGTTTATGTCATTTCTCATCCAATGGAGAAAGAAAAAAAAAATAGAAACACAGCTTCAACACAACAACTGATGCAGAACAGTACCTCCAATTAAAAAGCAGGTAAACTTATTTAACTGATGACCTTCTGAATCAGGAGGGGAAAAAAAGAAAAAAAAAAAAAAAATCAATTCACCAACTGCTCTCTGCTCTGCTGGTCAAAAATGAAAAAATCCTTTATCTTCTCAATGAACTCATACATACCTACTATATTTTTTTTACGTTCACAAAGATGGAACGTATCGAAGCTAATCTCTGACTTAGTTTGGGGAACGGAAGATAGAAGAATCCTGGAGTAACGTCACTTTGAGGTGCAGCACTGCAAATCTTAGGCACTTAGGCATTTCAGTTCTGAATTAAAATATGTCATACTCTATAAGAAGAGGGGACCAAAGCAACAGTATTTTATACAGTCTATCAGTCTGGAAATAGATATCTGAATTACTTTGTTTACATATACCGAAGCCATAAAGATATATTTTCCAGGTTTATTCTGTATGTAGTGGGGGGCACTGACGAAGGCAAAGAAAGAAAAGACAAAGAAATAAACTACTCTCTTTATTTTGTAGCTTTTGGTACAAAACACGTTAATGCCTTCATACCAAATAAGAAAATACATTTAAACTGAGACTTCTTACCAGCATTTGCTTAAAATTCTCCCCTAAACGAAAGCTGTGCTTCATACTGAAAAGCAAAGAGAAGGGCCTCCTTACCCATATACCATCCCAGAAAACACTTCTGTGTAGCTGTTTGTAAATGATACTTCAAATAAACATACTAAGACATTTCAAGACTGTAAAACAAAGGATTTTGAATTGTCAAGATACAGCAGCAACACCAATCAACAGATGCTTCAAGAAGACTCTAGGATATGCAGATCATGCTAAGACCACTTTCCAAGCAATAGGCAAAAGAAACCACACAGTTCTGCAGTCAGCAGTGAAAGCTATCCCAAAGAAACTGCCTTCAAAATTGACAACCATATCGTCATGGGACAGCAGCTTGAATTTTAACTAGCACATTCAATACACACAGTGTATACGCAGGGTCATATGCTGTATGACTTTAACGTTACTATTATGCTGATAAACTTTCTCATTTCCAATTCAAGATAACACAACACCTTGAAGATCAATCCTTCCTCCCGGAAGGACTTTGTTTTTAAAGGTGTAAAGCAGACATTTAAAACGTACCTGCCACTGCAAATACCATGTGGACTTCTTTTAATGAGCAAATATAAACATATAAAAAGGTTTTTAAAACAGCATATCTGGGAAAGCTTGAGCCGTACCAGGCAAGGCAATTTTGAAGCAGTGCAACGTTTGCGATAGTTCTAGCCCAACAGACCAGAAACTAGCTTGCTGCTGCCACCATCTCCTTAAGAAATACTGGAAGCTCACCTAGAATATCCACAGAAACTCTGTGCATCTTGGAAAGGCACATGACAGGGTACCAAAAGGCATATTATCACAGAAGCTTCAGCTCTTGTAGCCTAACAAAAAAAGAGTGCTCCATCTGGGTCAACACTGACTTTCTGACTAATCAGGAGTCTGACCAGACTCCAGAGCTGTGTGTTGCCATTCCTTTTTTTTTTTTTTTTCCTTGTTTACATGGACAAGACCTGCAGATGCAGCCTGGGCAGAAGAGAGGGAAAGAATTTTAGGAGGGATGTTCACGTTTTGCACCCAATAGATTCATTTCCTCCCCTTTCCAAGCACGTACAAAGAACTGGTGGCTGTTTTCTCGCACAAAGTGCGGTAGCCAGGATGAAAATCAGTGTATTCAAGGTTGACACTACAGCCTTCCTTAATATTTCAGTTCAGTCTGTCATCTTGATGAACCAACGAACACTAGCAAGTAAAAATAAGTTCAATAATAATTGCAAAGAAACATGCAAAGGGAAAAAAAAAAGCCCTACAGATTGTGTAGTTAGCTCTGCTAACAGTAAATGAAGCACCATTTAGTCAAGAAACATTCTACATATTGCTGTTTCCATAGAAGAAGTTCCCTCCCCTCTGAAGCAGCAGAAAAGACAGCCACTGTTGCAAGGAATAGAAGACCTACTCTTCTGAGATGAGCTTCGTGTCAAACTCCTCAGTCTTGTGTCCTGATAGTTTTAAGCGGAAATGATTTAGAGATGCATGTATTTAACAAAGAAAGCTTGTTCGTACTCAGAAGTTTGGCTATATCAGCCACATACGCAGTACAAATCAGCTCTCTTTGAAGAGATGTATGTCTTTCATATAATACTAAACCAAAGTGACCTAGAAACTTAGGAAAAAGCACACTTTTGATTAGGCTAAAACAAGACATTGACTGAGAAACTCCATCACTTAAAACACATCATAACGGATTTGTAGCTACGATTTTTACAAAGTTTCAGTACGTTTAGTATCTCAGTCCAGCAACACAATGCATGTATATTAAGAAACCTCGGGGGAGGGGGAACATGCATCTCCCGTATTTACATGTTCCCCCACACATCCCCATGTTAAAACATCTGCATTTTAACCTCCGTTTACAGTTTTATATTTGCATACTTTTTATTTTTTTTAAGGAAAAAATATATATATTAAAAAAAGACATTCTTACCTGTATATCCTGCCCACCAGCCCCAGGAAGCCACCATAGCTAAAAGCCATTTAAACAGCACTCCTTCGATATACCAGAAGCGCTTACTGTCCAGCACCCGGAGCGGCTGCAGCACGAGCAGGTACAAGACGTAGGACGGAATGGCAACCAGGTTGTTGGCGACCATGAAGCCGAACCTGAGGAGCGCTTTCACCAGGGCGCAGCCCACCCGCCGGGCCTGCGCCAGGCTCACGGCCATCCCTCAGGGCAGCGCGCGCGGCACCCTCCTGCGGCGAGACAGCAAACGAGCCGCCCGTTACCGCCCGCTACCGCCCGCCACCCCCCGCCGCCCCCCGCGCGGCCTCCATCTTCCCCCCGAGAAGGTCGCGGGCGCTAACGTGGCCGCCGCCGCCGCCTCCCCCCGCCCCGGCGCGGCCCGGACGAGCCCGCCCAGCGCGGCTGACAGGCGGCAGCGGGGCCCCCCGGGCGGTGCTGACAGGAGCCGGGCGGCGGCGAGCCGGGCCGGCGGCGCTCACCTCCGGCGGGGCGGCGGAAGCGGCGGCGGCGTTGGGGCGGCTGGGCCCGGCGGCGGCGGGAGTGGCGGCTGGCGGCTGGCGGCGGCTCATGGACGCGGAGACGGCTGGCCCGGCCGCGGCCGCTCTACTCGCCCTGCGGAGGGGGGGCGGGGGGGGCGGCGTGAGCGCGGGGAGGCGGGAGCGCCGGGCCGGGCGGGAGCGCCGGGCGGGCAGGCGCAGACCGCCGGTTCGCCTCGGTTTCCCCGCGCCGCCGCCCGGGCCCTCCCTGCCGGTGCCCCGGCCCCGCAAGGACACGCGGGCGGCGGCGGGGGGGGACGGACTTGCACCTGTTGGGGGCGGCCCGGCCCGAGCCGGCTACCTACCTCAGCGGCGCCGCCGTGTCCGCCGCGCCGCGGCTTCATGCCGGCTGCCGGGGCCGCGCTCCCCGCCCCCGCCGGCTGCGTGTCCGCCGTGACCGCCCGCCCCCGCCCCCCGCGTGTCCGCCGTGACCGCCCGCCCCCGCCCTCCGGCCCGGCTGCGCCCGCGGAACCTTTTACCCTCTGCGGTTTCAGATGGGTCAACGCCATCGTAAAGACCTTCCTGGCCTCCCGTCACGGGCCGGGACCGCGTGTCCCGGTCCGTCTTCTCGGTAGTCACTGGTTTCTCTGGTTGATCTCAACTTCTCCAGCTTTTCCCGTCCGTCGCTCCCTCCCCGTCCCCCCTCTGCAGTACTGCCGCCTTCCAGCCCTAGTAAAACTCCGCAGAGCTTTGAGATTGCTGTTGGGTCGACAAGGAAAAGTCACGGCAAACTGAGGCTGGAAGGGACCTCGGGGGTCGCCTGGCCCAGCCCTGCGCTCCCCGTCAGGGCAGGCCGCGCCGGCCCTACCCAGTCCAGGCCCAAAGGCTGCCGAGCCCGGAGGCTTCGCAGCCCGCTCTGCGCTACCCCTTCGCAGGCAGAGCCCCTCCGGCGGGGCGGCTTTGCTACCTTCTCTCTAGCTGGACTATCCCCCGTTGCAACACAGGCCTGTTGCCTTTGGTCCGACCGGAGCCGCGTCCTGCCTCCCCTCTGAGCCCTTAGGCCGCCTTCTCCAGCTGGAACGAGCCCAGTTTCCTCAGCTTCGTGCCTATTACTCATGAACTGAGCAGAACGGCTTGTGCAATTGATTTTAACTTGCTTTAGGTTCTTCTAGCGTGGCAACTGGTGGGGAAAACCGAGTATACCTTAAGGAGGCGGCGTGTGCAAAACCAGTAGGTCTTCTGTCCGGCAAAGGAAATTATCAAACCATGTTACTTAGACTGAAAAATATATCGCTCTCACATAGAAACCACGCCATCTATAAAGCGAGTGCGCTGCTCCTAGGTAGTGAGTCTTCAGCCCTGACTGTATGAGCAACAGAATTAAATCCAAACCTCCGCTCCAGGAAGAAAACAGAGTTGTTGCTGCAGATAGGTTCTTTTTTAGAACCTAAAAACGCAAACAACCAAATAATGCCATCATGTTCTATTTGAGCAAAACAAAGCAAAACCAAATTGCTGACCTTCTTGACAAAGAGGACAAGTCTTGCGTAAGTGTTTCCAAGTCTGGGTGTTTTTCTGTCTGTGTTATTTTTATTACTAGGTTAAATCTGACAGTTGCATCCAGTAATCATTATGGAGTCAGCTGTAGCTGTTCTGAAGTGTTACCAGCTTCAGCAAGACTAATTTAAGGTTTTTTCTTCCCTCTCATGTGAGCAACTCGGGGCATACACTTGACTTTATTGTCAATAACAGTTGTCCTTTTTCTTCCTGAGGATTTCAGAGGAAAACATTAGGAAAAAAAAATAAATGTTACATTTCCATTTTTAGATCCCAGCAGCAAAAAGCAGACACTATTCCAAGATGAAAAATATGGATTGTGATTTATTTTTATATTAATTTAGAGGCTCTTAATCATTCTATCCCCACTACACAGTTTGGAATAATGTTCTCAAATATGATGCATCAAAATGAGGGATTCTGCAGAAATTATGTTAGACACCTACTGAATTAGGTAATTTATACTGCAGACAAGAATGGCACGTGGGGAAGCAGACAGACAGACAGAGCATTCTTTGTCAGAGTGACTGCCTTAAAGCTTAGGAAGCTGTGGTTTGACATTTTGCTGAATGAGCTAATAGCCAAGACCCACCCTTATTCCTCATTTCCTGGCTCTCAGATGGACAACCTATGTTCTAGGAAGCCTACACAATGAAATACTTCTTACAGATCTTGGGAAGCCTGCTTTCTGTCACTCAACCTATAGCTCTGAAGAATCCGTTTTAGTTTAAAGAAACACATACGTGTATACATCTTGTTATTACTGCAAATAAACAGGATAAAAAAGGAAACAAGTAATAGTGGACTTTTTCATTTGGCCTACAACTGTTAATGCTCAAGCTCAGCCGTTTCACAATAGGTATTTTTTTAAATTCTGATTCCTAGAGGCAGAAACCTCTGAGAAATTGTGAGCTTTCATAACATGCAATTTGTCATTTCAGTTATTACAAAGGCAAAAAGAGAAAAAGTAGTATTAAACAACTCTTAATTTGTGGCCTTTTAAACTGTTTCTCTAAGCTGACGTTATTTGACTGAATATCCCCCTGTAACTATGTCTTTTCCAAGTCTGCAGACAATATTGACAGTGACGTCACTACTGATCATTGTAAAAATATATTTTAAATGTGCTTATTAGCTACTAGATAGATACAGATACCAACGTTGGGACTATGAGGTGACTGACTGATGTCAAGGATCGCTAGAGCAGATAATTAAATATTGGCGTTCTCTTCCATCCCACCTCTCCAAAAAAACAACAAACCAAAAGCACATAAAAACAAGGTTAGATTTATTAATGCCTGCAAGGGAAAATAGGGAAAATATGTTCTTAGTGAGGTGGGGGTTGTTATAAAGCAAAAAATGAATTCATCTGTTACAATAACTTTTTAAAGTAACTGTCCAAATGTAAACAGCATATGAATCACTGCAAGAGAACTGCACTATCTGGAAGATTCTTAGTTCACACAGGCTGGATTTGATCACTGTATCTGGCTACAAGATTCAAGTCAGTTTTTAGTCATAAGCCATGGGAGATTTTCGAAGAAGATAACATTTTTTGTTTCTAGGTACACTTCAAGAAGTTATTGAAGGCCTGAATTCTCATACACCACCATGCAATAGTATATTTTTGCATTTGGACTTTGCAGTAATAGAGCTGCCTGCAAGCCTAGCTGCAAGGAGAGAATGCATTGCAGACGTTCAAGTAACCCGCAAGTCAGAGGCGTGGATTACCATAATGAAATCCAGGTTCAAGGCTATAAATACCAAACTAGCTAGAAGATTTCTTTCTGGAATTCAGAAACTGTAAGTTTGGGAACGCTTTTGAACCTATCTGGGTCAAAGACTGTGAAACAAAAAGCTGGTCATTTGTCTTGACCAGCTTCAGGCAGTTCTCCCTATTTCCTTTTCTTATAGCAAATGGAAGTCACAGACGCTATATGGTCTGACAGAAAAAAATTAGGAGAACCTACTTGATTGCTGATGGCACTAAAACCAAAATTGCCTTTAAAAATCACAAAGGTTTGTCCTGCAGAGAGCAAAGACAAGAAAAAAGCCTCCGAAATTTTAGAGATTCTGCAGAGCAGAATCCAGCCTCTAAGAAAGAAAAACTTACTACTTGGAAAATTGCATAGAATTTTATAAAATAGCATAAGAGAAGAGATGAGAGTAGACAACACTGACACAGGGAACTACAAGAACAGAAGCATATGCAGAGCGCAGACTGCTGGAAGGCATGTAACACAAAATAGGGCATATTCTGAAGGCAGGATAATTCTAGAGAGCAGCTCACGCGAATTAAGCGGTTAGTGTTGGATTTAGAAAAGTAAAAGTTTAAAGAAACACTGCAAAAAAAAAACTTGCAACTACATTTTCCATAGGCTGCAATAAAGAAAGAAGGGTGGAACTGGTAAAATATATACATACATACACACACACACACACACACATATATATATATATATACACACATATAAAGGGAGGAAGTTGCAGGCCCTTAAAAAAAGAGAAAGAGGAATCTGCTGCCTTCTATTCCGAGCCACTTACTCATGAAACTGAGGGTGTAAAATAATGTGGGTTCGGAGCATTTTTGCATTATTGTCTTCAGAACATTAAGGATTTTATTCATTTTCACAACAGTAATAGTTAAACCTTCACTAATATTCTCCAACACTAGCTTCCATTTTATCTTCTATTACACAAGAGGTAAAACCACCTCTATTCTCCAAGAGGATTCTTAACTTTAAAAGATAATGTTATCAGTCACTCCATCTCCACCAGCTGTGCCTCAGGAGGAACGGAGGAAACCGAGGAAACATGCTTGTTGAATTCCTTTGATCTTGAGCGGCAAGTTGTCCTTACTGCCTTTCTCTTACTCACTGAATGGTAGACCACTCCTTTCAAAAGCTCTACCTGAAATCATCTTTTAGGCATATGAATTCTTTTTCAAAGACGGGCATCCTACGATTACATTTATTACACACAGTATTCAAAGAACAAGCATTTTCCTTGTCTGCTTTTTCCCCAGGAAGTAATGGTATCAGTCTATTTGCAAGTAAAAGCATCTTTGACTGAAACGTCATTTTCTCAGTTCTTCTGAGATGCTTTAGGGTATCATAAAGCAGCCACTGAAATGGAAGTAAATTGTTGCATTGACTTTAACGCTTGGTACATTGTCATGTCTATGTAAAAAGGTCCTAACTTACCTGACATGGGGCCCACCCCTCTGGACCCCACACGTGGTATCATCCCTCACCAAGATCAGCCAACTGCAGGCAAGTCAGCCTTGCTGCTTACTACATTTCTGTCATACAACACTGTCATTTTTGCTCGTTTCTCTTGTATTTTAAGCTCTTGGATAAGAGCCTAGGGTTTTTTGCATTAAAAAAAATTATAGGCCTCAGAGAAAATACGTCACAAGTGTAACCAAAAACTTCAAGCTCATGATAAAGGCACACTTTTTTTTTTTTCTCTATGATCTCGAGTTTACAGACAGTGTAAGTTCTTACAAGACTGCAGGGTGCCAAATTAAAGCTATGAGTTTTTTAGGGGGCATTTTTTCTTGGGAGAAGGTGGCAAAGAAGAATTCCCGTTTTTAAACTATCTGTATAAACATACAACTGGCGAAAGAAACCAAAAAGTTATCGCTCGGCTAGGAGAGATTAAACAAACAGAAGGTATTTCTTCTGAATAAATTGTGTTGAAGTAGCAGTGTTATGTCATTTGACCCCCAATTTTTTTTAAAATTAGGAGTCAGTAAACATTATGCAAATTTGATCTTTCCATAACTCTTGGAGTTAATATTTTATTCCAAAGTTTTTGTAAGCCTAAATGACACCAAGTAAACATTCTGTAGCTAGGTGTACTGCATCTGTAATTTTGCTTTACGGAATTTTATATTGTTAGATATGGATAGAAGAACAACTTCTAGACCCAGTGAGGAAATGTCGTTTCATAGTCCACTGAAGTAAAATACTTAAAGTTCTGACTAAAATAAAGTAAAATAAAGTAAAAAATAAAACGTTCCACCCGCTTCTCTGGAGAGCCAACAGGGCCTAGGGACCATATGACTTGGAAGACACAGCTATGCTCAAGCAGGGCAAATACAAATTATCAAGTGTGTCAGCAGAGAAAAGAGAGGACTAGTCACACTTAATGCTGGCTCTGGCTACAGTCCCATCATTTTGTCTCTTAAGTCCTGCTGTAAAAGGGATTCTCTCTCATACTGTGAAAAACTTCACGAACATGGAGGCTGCACTCTCCCCACTCTGCACTTCAGATCAAACTGATCTGTTGGATCGCTGCTGCTCCATTTAACCAGCCAACATAGCATTGAAACATCAAATGATACTCTATTAATCACACCACAGCTGGGCATTCTCTATGGAAATGTGTTTCTGCCCCACATGATAAATAAAAATTAACTATAAAGTGTTTTCCAATAGTTTCCTGAGGCCAAGCCAGTATCAAAACAGATTTGTTGGATACTCACACAAAAAAGTGGTAGTTTGTAAACCTTTTCAGGTAGGGATTATGTTCCAAAATGTAAAAGCACTCAATTATTTAATATTTTGTCAAGGTTTCATTTTTAATTATTTTTGGACACGTGTTTCCTTTGTAGCACAAAAAAAGTGTGGTAAGTGGTATCTGTGCTACTTTTCACGAGGAAGAATCTAAAGAGACTCTACGTATCTGCTACAGAGGGGGCCCAAGCCAAATAACATTTCAGCTAAGGCTTCTCTGATCTCCCAAAAGAGTTTGGGTAGATTCACATCTGAACGTACTCATTGTTTCTACAGCATAGCAAGATAAAACTGTCAAGGAAAGGCAGATCTGGATCAGAGCAGCGCACTCACCTTTGTTCATGTCCTCACCATTTGTTAGAAAGGTGAAGAAACAGAATACACCACATTTCAACAGCTTGCCAAATAATTAAGACTAGCAGAAGGTGAAGCAGATGTAACTCCTCCCTCACCTTTCTTCTATCAGCTACATGCAAATGTCATAATTTTCCACTTAGGAGGAGCTTGTAAGCCTTTGCAACAATGCCCCTCTGATCTTCCATCTCAGCCTGCTTTACGCAAAATATACGTACCATCTTCAGAAGCTTTTCGGCTGTTTTTGGTCTAATGGATCAGCAATAGAGCCTCTTATTACAATTGCATGTTCTGCAACTCATATGCCTATCTGATAAGATGACTTGTAATAAGTTGCACAGTTGTTCAAACTAACATCACCTTCAAAAAAAAAGGTTTGCTCTCATAAAAAAAAAAAATTAGGTTTTGAACACCTGCACCACTCAAAAGATATTTCAGTCTTCTTAAAGATGCACAAGTTAATTTATCGTTCTCTTTTTCTGGCTATAATTTTCATAATAGTATAAGATGAGCAAGAACTTAGTATTAACCACGCAGTCTCTCAGGTATGCAGCTTTTGAGTTGTTTTAACCAAATACCCATTTCGATGCAACTCTCAACACTGCAGTAGCTATATATTCCCAGGAAGAAAACTGTTGCTCGTGCTATCAGCAAGGCCATTTCATACAATACTAAGTTTCCACAGGCCAACGCTTGTTAACTGCAAGTTGAATTATTCAGACGTTTTGAGGTGTTTAATTTCTCATTAAAACTAAACTGAAGACTTTGATAGAGAGTACTTATTAAAGATGGATAACAGATACACCACAATGCAACCAGATGGTCAGCGAGCAACACTGCACTTTGTTACTGCATGCGATGTGTTCATAGCATACTGTGCTAAGTTAATCGACGAGGCGGCTTAAGTAGAGCACACCAACGCTAGCTTCTCATCTCAGTTACATGAGTATGCGTTCTTCCCCTATTGACACTACTGTCAACAAGGTAAGTTTTTTGTTTGTTTGTTTTTGCAAAAAAAGAAGCTCTAAAGTTGCACTCCAACTAGTTGTTGAATCTTTAACCTCTGTGTTAGTTTGATTACAAGATCTTTTATCCATGACGAATTTATTTAGTTCAATCATATCTACGGAATCATATTACTTAGGCAGTTATGGTATGCTGATTATATATAAACTTGCACTTTGTAAGATTTTTATAAGCCCACAATGTTTGCTTATGCAAGCATAGCACAAATGGGAAGATGATGCCAGCCTGTCTTTAGGCGTATAGAACTCCTAACATTTACTACTTATTATCTTAATGCTTTGTAACTAGCTGTTTTAAAAATAAGTGCAGTGAAAAACGGGGTCTTCACACTGAATTAATCTCTAATATTTCTCTCTCTCCCCACTGGAAAATTATCAATTTCACAGCATGGTTCTGATCATAAAAATCACATGCCGTGAGGTCAATCACCAGATGAAGCTCCTAT
The DNA here is from genome assembly GCF_040807025.1 of Struthio camelus. NCBI lineage: Eukaryota > Metazoa > Chordata > Aves > Struthioniformes > Struthionidae > Struthio > Struthio camelus. Next base: position 113,968,648 of record NC_090944.1, read on the forward strand.
TTTCTTCCAGCCAGTTCAAGTATTCCAAGTTCATTTCAAGTCAATATTTACCAAACTGACTGACTTTTTTTTTGGTAAACACTTACCATCATCCAGTCAATGTTTGTAGATCAAACTTCAAATACAAGAGCACTAAATAAACACTTACTACTGTTATTAAGAAAGATGATTCTCACACTTAACCCCCTAAAGAATATGTTGTTATAAAAGATATTCCTACTTTATTCTTCTTATGTTTGTTGGATTATGTATCATTACAATCTAAAAATAATATTGTTGTTTCAGAAAAGCGTTTTTTTTCCCCCCAAGTTGAAAACGAAAGTAAAGAGTCCAACGTAACAATGACAGCCACCTTTGCAGTGGGAGTCTATTTGTCCATATGCTGAATTCCAGCAACTTCAAACAACTCCGTGCAAAGTGCAAAGATCCATCCAGGTTGAACTGGCTGACAAACTGGACACAAACTAGTCAGGTGTGATCCAAGGTCCACCGAGCGTTTCTAGGAAGTAGGTAATTTAGAATAAATACCATCAGTGATGGTATTTATCAGGACTGAGGTCTCTAGAAAACTTTATCTAAACAATTGAGTACCATTTAGCACAGCAGGCAAACCCCTTGCCTTATGATGCCATAAGTAGCTGTGCAACCGTTTTGCCCAGCTTTCTCAAAGCTTTGTTTAGCCTGGTTACCGAATGAAGGTAATGATCAACATGTCCATGCTGCAAGCTAGTAATGCAGTTTTTGCACAAGCTGAAGCCCACCGAAGAAATAAGCCAACACTGGGAAATATAAAAGGAGAAGTTGCATGAGAATTTGCTTTTAAGCTACATCCACACACACTCTCCGCATTCTCGCCACCTGACTATTTAATGGTGAAAAAACAGTATTGCTGGCTCTCGGCTGAATTTGGTAGAATACTGTTGTCTGTTCATAATAGCAATTAATCATTTCCTTGGGAAAAGTTCAGCTAAAGTGCTGTTGCCATTAATTAATCAGTAATCATTATTTAAGTTAGCTAACGCTATTAGTTAGGCATTGAAAGGTAGCATGCTTTTTTCTTCAAGGTAAAAGATGTAGAAGAAGGTTTAATTCCAGAAAATCCTTATGCATCTTAGCTGTACATGAAGTTCATTCTACTAAGCTAGGGAGAGATCCAGCGTGAACTGGAGGGAGATAAAGGGAGGAAGTTGTTACAACTATCATATCACATCAGTGGCATCAACAAGAAGGCCCCTTTGCATCTTCCCCACATTAAATCCAAGCTATGGCAATTTATCCCGATTCAGACTAGCCAGCAGCAGATAAGACCTAAGCAAGTCATCATCAGTCAAAGAACAATTTTAATCTAGAGTGATAAAAGTTATGCTTTTCTATACGTCCCAGCACGGACATCCAAGAGCAGTTTCCCAAGTCTGTGCCACAGAACAAATGTATGTTCATAACAGACAAATACCAGAAACTTCACCTTTTCAGGCCAGACAGTCAGTCCTGCACAAAAGGTCTGCAGGTTGGCATGTGCAGCAAGTGCTGGAAGTTATTCTTCCTAAAATACCACAATTGTTTATCATCAGCCCTATTGATATGTTTCAGCTTAATAAAATGTTATAAAAGCCATTACACCATTGTTAACTGCGGCTAAGAAAAGCAACCCTAATGGCATGGATGAATCCAGCTAGGCCACAAGGGATTACATAGCTTGATCTGATCAGTCTAACTCTCACAACAAAAAGGCAAAGGCAAACAAAAATAAGATTTCAAAATGAACAAGACACAGCAGTAACGCTACTCTTGCTTAGATTTATTCCTCTACCCACATCTTAAAAAAAATGATTACAGAACATAAAAAAACAACAAAAATTGTAAATAAAAGACTCTTTACTACGCAGAAGTGATGTAAGGGGAAAATAAAAAACCCTTTCAAACATTTGCCAAACAGTTACCCCTTCTTCCCATCTATGAACGCTCTGCCCTCTCAATACTTCGTACTCCCTTCACTGAGCTCCTTTGGACACACACATATCCTTGTCCATCCCACTTTGCCCATGCTCTGGCCAGTCCAGCCTACCAGTGTTTTATGCCTACTGTCAAAGAGCCCAGAGATGGAGGAGGCAGAAGAGCATGACCTAGTCTGAGAGAGTATTTGAGTAGGACACAGTATCTGCAGCATACTTAACCCAGGACACTCACAAGGTGGTTCAGATAGGGATACATCCCCATCTTTGGGGGGGGGGGGGAAGAATAATAATTATTATCAAGTCATGAGAAGGATAAATGAGAAGTCTGGTTATTGGTATAACTCAGGTCTTTCCACTTGCTTCCACTAATAATTGTCAAGACTGACAAACAGCAATGAAAGCTACTATAATTAGATTTTGTGGGGGATGGGAGCAGGAAACAGGCTAATGGGCTGAGATTCTTAAGTACTATCACACAAAATGTGCCTTGTGTTAATGCTGAGTGGCAAAATTAGACATCACTGCAAATTCAGTATCACAGAACCATAACTGCTTATCACGCCAAGCTGTGAGAACTTTGTACGGACTTAGCTGAGGTCAAGATTTAATTGCATGTCTTTCAGATAACATCTCTAAATGGCAGCATCTGTCTAAGGAGAACCTATTAACCCATCAAGCCTTTTAGGCCAAGAACTTAAAGAGAAGCAGCAAATTCCAGTCATGGCAAGAATGTGAAAAAAGTAAGTAAAAACATCTTGTCTAAAAATGTGTCTTGTCTGGCAAACTGTAAGAATCAATATGCTGGAGGAATAGCTAGACAGAGCAGATTCTAAGCTTGGGTATTTAATCTACTATTTGACATTGCTTTCTCTACCCTCATGTATTCCAGGGGATTCTTCCCTCCAGAAAGCAACCTGGAATCCCCTTTTCCACAAAATACTCTGTGATCACTGGATTAGATCCTTATTAAAGCAAAGCTACTAAAGATAAGCACAAAAATAAAATTTAACAGTTGAAGAGCAAAGAGTATTGGATTTGTTACAGCTTGCTAATAAGGGTTTTCAAGCTTGAGTGGCAAAGAAGTAGGACACTGCAGGGTGGCACTTTAAAGGCAGACTGACTCTGCGCCTGCTGGGCTGTGGGAGATCAGAGCGAGCCCAGCTACAGCACTCTCTTGGGGAGGGCAATCCACAAGATGACCTGGCTGTGCCTGGTTGTAAACTGCTTCTTCTCCTGAAGGCAGGGAGGAGTGGAAGATGGGACTTCAGGGTTTGTAGTCTCACATCAGCTATTGCTCTCTGAAGCTAGGTGGGGGCAGGGGGGCAGTAATTTGGCATATGCAAACTCTACTGCACTTTCCACTCCCTCTAACACAGGCTCTTACTGTGGTCACACCTCTCCAAGTGGAAGTAGTATAGGAGCTGCTGCATGCCTTAGATATTGATCCTTTCTTCCCTAAGGATGGAGCAGGAAGAGGGTATGGGGTGGGGGGGGGGAAGTGAACACTATTAGCTGAGGCCATAAAAGCATCCCTAGGCTCCACTGCAGAGGCAGTAGGTAGGGCTGCAAGCAAGCGTAGGGTATACATGTCCCAACGCACAGCAGAAAGGCTCACGTTCTAGGTGAGGAAGGCACTGTTACATCTCCTCTGCTGTTCACCGTGCTCCCAACCACCTCGACACTTGCTCCTGGCCGCTAAAATTTCCCACTGAAGAGTGAACAGGGGAGGGAGCAGCAGTAACACAGGCAGAGGTTCTTGTTCGCTGTAAAGCAGCCATGGTGATCCCTACTGTTACACCTCTCTTCCTTCCCCCCACTATTTCCTCACTCCCTCTGCTCTTCCTTCACTCTGATATGAAGCCTTAAGTATCACAGTTTTTGTAAAGGGAATCACTGAAAGAATCACTATGTATATTTGGAAAGAGTGTGTGTAAACAGCGTTGCACAGAACGACCTGCTAGAAACTGCAGATTATGTTCTGAGGAGATGAATGAAAAGGTTCAAGTGAGCAGAAATCCAAGTAGATAGTATGAAATGCAATAGGCAATGAATGCAATAGGCAATGAATGCAATAGGCGATATGCTTATGTAAGATTGGTCAAATTGCTGTATAATATACCCTGGAGAAGCCCAAACCATTCCATAAATCAAGATTTGCAAATCACTACTCCAGTCATACTCCCAGAAACAAGTCATTTTTCAACAGTACTTACCAGAGTCTTTAAAAGACACCACTGCTCGACTTTGTGATTAAATTAAAAAAAAAAAAAAAAAAAAAGGTAAAAGCATTCACTTCCAATTTGAGTCTTGCAGTCCTGCAGTCCAGAGATCAGCATCTGCCAAAAGCTCATACTGTCTCTGATCGCTGTCTTTAAAACAGAGGACAAGTGAAATATCCTTACAAAATGCAACGGATTAATACTCTGCTCTGACAGGAAAGTGTTAAGTATTACAGGAAAATCTATATATTTTCTATTTTACTAGAAAGCCTCTATTTTTCAAGTATTATCACTACTTTTCGGTATAACTTCAATTTAATTAACCTTTTCTTTCTTGATCCCTTTGCCCTCGTTCACAGAGCTCTTTATCCTGTGAGCTATGTTGCTGTGATCCTACCAAGCCTGTAGCAGTTGATCTGGTTCACGTTTAATTTCAGTTGAATGGTTATAAAAATCTTTCAAGGTTTTTACAAAGGTCATCAGAATGTATAGAAATTAACAATCAATTATATATTTTCATCATGCAAGGTAAACAGTATGAATTACTGATTAACAATAAGAGTTCATGCTAATCTGGGTGTTATATATAAGCCAGTAGAAGACTTTTATATAATACGATCCCAACCAGTTAGTGACTTCATTATGCAGGGAAACAAGGGCTAGGACAGTCAGATTTTTCAGTCCTGTCTACAGTTTCACTAACACAGACATTTGCATACATTCAGGTCTGGACTAAGTCAATTCCTAGATAAATTAGTTGTGTGCAAACATAGATCCACAGAGCTGCCTACATAACTGCAAAGATCAAATTTTGAATTTGTGACACAGTGCTGTTGGATCACTCATTTAAAAAAAAAAAAAAAAGAAATAAAGAAAGAAAGAAAGAAAGAAGTCGAACATTTCTCTGTCCCTCCAGATCAGGAGGGCATTCTGGATACTCTCTGCAGTGTGCCTTCCTAAAACCGTTAACAGTCTTTGCAAGCCACCTTACATGTATTCCATCACTGACCTGATGTTTACTTTCTGTTTACTGAACATATTTTGTTCCCAAGAGCAAAAGCAGGGAACTTGATCAACAATTTTATATTTTATTTATTTTATTCCCGGTTCTAATTTTTGTAGCATTAGACTTAAAGACTAATTTAAGTCTATTTGGTGATCAATCAGTATGAGAGTTTCATTACTTAATAATGCTATTTAAATGTATTTATTAAATGCATTGTTAATACTTCATTCCTCCCCCCCCCACCTCCAGCAACTCAACTACCTTGAGATCCTTTTCAAATTCTCTTTCGGATTTCATCTTTAATCTTTGATACTACATGAATTTGCCCGGTTTCTCTTTTATCCTCCACCCCCTCCCCCCCCCCATCCATCAGAGTAGCAGTTGCAGTTGCTTGCACACACAAAAATACTTCTAAGATTTAAGGTCTTAAAAAAAAAAAAAAGTACAAAGTTTTCATGCATCTCCAGCATGTTTTAAAAGAGGAAATGACTACTCCTAGGTAGTCAAAATAATAGTAATAAAAAAGACAATTAAAGTAATTACGTCATTAATCACACGAAGCATTCTTTGCAATGAAATATTGCCTCGGTAACACAGGTATTTCACTGTATCAGGTTTGTATGTCCTGCCAAGGTTGTAATTGAAGTGGCCTGGAAGTTTTAATATTTTAGAGTGGCACAAATGAGTCACGGTCTTGACCCCCACTGCTGAGCATGAATTATGTACCCTGTTTTAGCATTACAAGGGAACAGAAGTCCAATACAGAAATACAGCAAGGAGTTTGCACCCTGTGTGAATCCCACTACAGCATTAGCAGGATCTGTCCTACATTCGAGGGAACGCTCACCTACGTTTTACTTGGAAATTTGACTCTCATCAATTTCCTCTGAATCTGTCTCAACTGTCAAGTTAGTAAATCAGCAGCCAACAAGTTACATATCAGGCAGTGTATCTGAAGTGCTGCTCTCCAGTTGGACCAGCTACTTTTCATCTTTGTCCTTGTGTAATTTCAGTCGTCAATTTTTCATTACCAACAACTGGTACTAGAAACTGGTACAAATGAAGCAGTGCTCAACCAGTTTAACTGCTAAGACTAACCCTGGCTCTGTAGCTTTAAAAAAAAAAACTAGCCAAAGTCTTTTCTGAAGGTAAAGGGAAAGTGAGCTATGTTTTTATTCTCAGTGAGCTCAAAATCTGAAAACTCCAGCTTAGTGAGCATGCAAATTTATTAGCTGTAATTGTTCCCCAGAGCAGATAGAGGCAAGGTAGCTGAGGATCAGAGGATGCTCATTTTTTTCCCTTCCAAAAGGTGGAGGATGAGGAAAACCAGGTGATAATTATGATGATGCCTGTCTAAATTGCTTACTTGTTTCTAATCTCATTCCTTTTGTTAATTTGTGAGTCTCGCACAAGTTTTCCCCCTAAAGAACTTCCTTCTCTATAGGTGTAAGTGGAAGACACTTGACTTCTAAAACTTCTTTTGAGGTTCCTTTCTGCTGTTCCTTTACTCCTCAAATGGCCAAACACGTCAGGCACAGCCCAGTAAGACTGCACGTTGAAGGCCAAATCACAGCTAATTGAATTGACGCAACATTGTTGGAGAGACAGATTTCACTGTACATTTGGTACTTGGTGTTTTTTTAAAAGCCACATTTCCTGAAGTCAAGTGCTAAAAATAAAAACGAGGACCAAGATTATGCAAATAGCTTCTGGCCTTCATGGTTGCAGAGAACCACCTAAAGGTAAAAGCCCAAGAGAGTAAAAGTTTTTTTTTTTTTTTTTAAATTCAGATTACGTAGCAGAGTATTTGAGATTGCCAATGCCAACTTCTCCCTGGGCTGCCTTGGCAAGCGCCTTTAAGGTGCTGGAAGCAGTCTAAATTTTACAGCAGGAAGTGAGTTTCAGGCTCCCAGCAGCTTTTTCGATCAAAAAACATTCTCATCTCTGCCAGTAGAAAATAAGAAGTGGTGGGACATAGGCGAGAACGCATGAATCAGAAAAGATACATTGCATCACAGGTAAACTGTAGCTGAGATAAGACAGATGATTAGCCCTTAAACAATCATTAAGCGTAACGATAAGGGGACTGTCCAAAAAACGCACAAAGCTCGAGTGAAGCAGAAATTTGCATTTCAGGTGACTAAGTAGACATCACAGAGAGCTCTCCCATCTGTCTTACCACAGCAAGATGCTCACTATGTCTATTCTACAGAATGGGCTTCATTATAAACAAATTCTAAATTACCATATCCCCTTTGGTAAGCTGCTCTCTGGTGAAGTAGTGTTTACATATATGTGTAAATGTATTTAATTACTCACCAACATTCCCATCTACCATTTAGTACATTCACAACACGAAAGGATACAGCTCAGGACACGACTCCCTGGTCTCCAGCCCTAGTTTTTGCTGAGAAATGTTTTCATAAAAATATTATAGAAGAGATTCATAAGCACTGCATTTAAAAATACCTTCTCTCAAGAGCGTTATTCCCATCTAAGTTTTGCATTGGTTTTGTCATTTCACCAACTCTTGGATATGTATTTGCAGGAACTAGCCTGTGTGGAAATAACAATGTAAATGCAATGCAATTAGTTGTCATGGGTTGGGACCTCATTATCCTATACAAAAAGAAAAGAACATCCCTGTCACAGAACAACAGTAGAGTATTTTGCACTTCCGTAAGACCTGTGAATCTCCAAAACTCTGTGAACAGTGAAGCATATGGAATAGGTTCAATATTCCAGTTTTTGTAACTGGGAAAATCAACACATAACAGTTAGATGCTTTACTTATGGTTTAGACAGGAACATCAGGAAGACAACCAAACGTACAGCCTTCAAGCTAGCCTTCTGTTTCACCTCTTCTGGGAAAAAATATTCAAAGAGTGTATTTTTGTTTTAATCTAACATACACATACTAACAACATTCAAATCTAAGGGATCCATTATACGAGCTGAACTACCTAGACACACTCAGAATTAATTTTCTCTTGGAAACTTCTACCCAGCTCAAAGACTGTGTCCACACTTGCATGCAATCCTAACAGGAGGCTAAACAAGGAAAGGTTCTGCATCTCTCTCACTGGAGACAGAAGACCGTCAAGTAAATCTTTCAGTCTTTAAGGATGAAAATGCACATCAATCCTTTACTGGCAATCATTCAGAAAGAGAGGGACAACGAAAATAAACTGCATCAGAATTTGTACATCACATGTAAGATCAATTCACACTGCTTAAGAAAAACACGTGCCAGAGCAGTAGGTTCACTCAATGAGCTACAACGATTAGCGTAATTAAAATAGCTTTTATTCCTCCCTCATGAAATAACTGAAAGCAAGACACCTTCTGAAGAGGTCAGACAACATTTTTTGTGAATTATTCCAACCTCTGGAACTTCCTATTTATTTCTTGAGATGGGTGACTAGCCATGACAGGTCACAATCCATGTTGTTTTTCCTCCTTACTGACTGGACAACGTTTTGCTTTGAAGATTGCCATTTGCACACAGACTGCTTTCTCCAAATAGGCACCCAAGAAACTGATTCCAGTGGATTTAAGATTAAGTGACAAAAACCTGGCTTTGGCCAAAATTTAAGAAGTGATCATGTAGGAACAGCACCAATATAACTAAAAAATAATGTGAAATCAGAACCTTAACATCTGCACAATTTAGGATTTGTTAAACGACTCCAGTCAGACAGCGCTCACAGTTGTTAGATACTGCCCATATGCATCACTGGCAAACCAGAACGTATCCCCACAATTCACCCACTCCAGAGCAAAAACTGACAACTCACTGCAGACTTGACCTCACCTGCAATTCCCCAAGGGCACTTCTTCCCTTCTACTGCCTCACTTACAGGTGCTAGCTCACAGCAGATGGGAAGGCCAGACAGCTGGATGGTAACTACTGCAGTGAAAGGATCTTTGCCCTCTCACATTAGTCATGCAAAAATGCCACAGTTCAGATGTATCTAACAGATCGTTCCCTGCAGACTTGATACAGAAGTATACCACGTATGCATGGTCAGTCAGTCCAACAGTCGTTTGCTTATAGGATGCATCCTATTTCTTCCACAGCACCTTTCTTGTGCTAACTCTGATGATCAAGCGACTGCGCAGTCAGCCAAAACCAACCTGCTGACCCAGCTGAGAAAACAGCCTACCAGAATGGAACAGTTTTAACTAGATAAACTACTGATCTGATGTAAAGAGCAAGGATGGGAGCAGGAATAGGCACAGGGATAGCCCCTTTCAGCCACAACATACAGTCAGAGTGGCATGAAACTATACCCTGAAGATTTATCCCATCATCTCTGGCAATGTTCAGCCATCTACATACCATTCTGTTTACATTTATCAGTCAGTCTCCTCTAGTTCAACTGCTATTCATTGTTTCTGCCCTAGAGTTAGAGGCTGTGTGTTAAGCATGGACACCTCTTAATTTAGAAATAGGGTTAACTTGAAATTAATTACTTCTAGGAAGCAGAGAAGAGACATATAGATGAACTGTCAGCAAGTCACATACCTAAACTGCTGAGCAGAGGAATTTTAAATCATCCAAACCACAAGTCTTTATTTTGTCTTGCTTGGAGCTACGTAATCACCACTGATACCCATAAATAACTCCAACAATTACTTTCATTAGTCAGATTTGTAAAAGACCTCTTGAAACCCCAGTCAATCACAAATCTGAGAGAATGTGAAAAAACCTCCCAGCCATTAAAAAAATATGGTGACATTTAAGACTGAAGTAGCTAGGGTCTCAAGTTTTATTCCTACGCAATGGAAGCAATGCAGCATCTCCCAGACTAGACCGGGTCTTTGGTTCAATACTGACAAAAGAAAAAAGCAGCTTTTCACCACAGCCAAGTATCCGGTTGACTAGAAAGTTTAAGCCATTGCCATGGGCTCTTTCCTTCTAGCCTGAGAAAGTTTCTGCTTTGAGAGTCAGTGAACTTTCTTCCCACCTTGTATAACATCCTTGGATCAGGAGGCAGTGAGGGTAATTGGAAACTCCATGCACATACAGCCAGTGTCCTTATAGTGTCCTTAATTTGGATAGCATTACCTTGAGCTGGGCAAGACATAGATAAAGAGTCTATTCTAAAAGCAAATGGGCGCCCCAGGAAGATATGTTCCATTTCTCAGCACTATGCTGACGATCAGCTGAGCAAGAGCAACCTTCCAGAAACGTACAGAACAGCAGCGGAGATCAAGGCTCACTGTAGACACTTCACTGAAATACATATAATCTGTGATTTCAATAGCAAGTTTGAGCTTACGGCCTCAAGCACAGCCCTACCCCTGCTGTTTTGTCAGCGGGGTATCCCTTGGAGTACAAAGAAACCATAAGGTATCTAGGGTCACTACTGAGAAAGAACAATTTCTGGTAACACAGAACACAGCATATAGCTTGAAAATTCACACTGAGAGAAGGTAACTGCAACATGGCATGATACATCTTGTAAGAAAAGTAACATAATACTTGTTCTTCACTTGCTTTCAAGAAGTGCGTTGGTCTCTGACACTCTGTTTTGGTGGTTAATAGGCCAAGGTTGTAGATAAGACTCTTCTAGAAGCCACAGCATCCAAGCTGGTGTCCTTGGACGCATCTATGTGGGTGAAGTGAGAGTAGCCCAATGGCTCCAGAGGCCGGATTACAGCAGTCAAGCAGAGAGAACTACCAGATCTCAGGCCCTATTGAACTCAGAACTGCTCTGCTGCAGAACTGCTCCTTGCTCCTTCCCTCCCACCCCCGTTGAAGCAAAAAAACAAACAAACACACACCCTACACTTTTTCCTCTTGTTTTGGGCCATGCAGATAACTGACTACACCTGCATTGCTGTAAAAGGAACAGAGTGTCTTGAGAAGATGCTGCTGAAGATTTAAAAAGGCACATTTGTAAATACGCTGACCAAGGAGACAACAAAGCGCTGTAGGCCAGCAGAAAGAAGACAGCCAAAAAGATTTAGCTACTTTGAAGGCAAGTTTTGTCCATACTGTGCATTGTAGGAGATCTCAAACAACAACTCACTTCTACTAAATAAAATCTGAGTCACCAACAAAGTTGGTTGCTCATTAATGCAGTTTATTCCACCCGCTCCCCCAAAGTCCTCAAGTACAGGCAAAATAACTTCAGAAAAAGAAAGAGACATCTACTTTAGTTTAGTGGTATATGAACTTTACTGTGGTATATAAGGAACTTTACTACTCTGTATACTGCTTACTGTGATGGACATCATCATTTACTGCTGCTTATTTAAAAAGCAAGCAAACAAAAAACCCCCAAACCTCTACTCCGGCAGGCTTACGAAATGGTAGGATAGTTTGTAGAGAGACTGCTTATAACCACATCAGAATTCCCAAATGAAGAATAAGCAGATAACACTTCTGTTTTGCAGTAAAAGTGAAGTCTAGACAAGAGTATTTTTCACCATGTTTACCCTGCGTGTAGCAGAGAAAACATTAAAAATTTAGCTTTCCCCAGTAAAAAGAGAACAGCTATCAATAGAGTTGGTCTGTATTACAGAAAGTTGTTTTTGCATGATGAGTACAAGACAAGATCCTCAGGCTTCTATATGACTTCTGTCCATCTGTTCCAATGGGTAATGTGTGTGTATGTATACATACATACATATACACACATGTCTATTTTCATTTCAAAACGTACAAGGCAGAATCACATGCCGTTAAGCAGCTGCTAAACTGCAAGACTACTGCTGAGATAAATTTGACAAGCAGGAGAGAAGTTTGCCTAATAAGCACAGGTAAGCAAATAAAAAAAAATTCACCCAGACTTCAGGTTATTCCCCTCTTGAGAATTCTTGGAATTCAGAAGAGGAAAAAAAGATACCTTTTGGTCCCCCAAAAGGATTAGTTATTTTCCATTATTCATTCCAGGTATTATACTAATCCTCCAGGCCCAATCAAGCAATTCTAGCTTGACAGCCCATGGGAATTTTGCCAGCCTAAAGATTACTACTACATCCTCTTGTTTGTATTTCACATATACCTACTCCCAACAAAAGCACTAATTCAGAATGAGAGATCCAATACACACACCCTAGCTGTTTACAGATTTCTAGTTAGCTTAGCAAGAACAGGCCTTGTCCGAAATCATTGAGAGACTGTTAATAGTCATGGCAGCCTAGCATACGAATACAAGTTGAGAATGACATTTTAACCTTTAAATAAAGGCAATCCAGTTATAAGATCTGCAGGTTGATATGTCGTGCTACTGAAAACAGATGAAGGGAATAAAAATCAAAAACTAGCCCCTTCCCTCTTCCCCCGAACTGTAAGCTAAGTCTCCCAAACACTGCCAGTAAGGAGGAATGTGCAGCACACTGGATAATGCAATTCTGCTGCGCAAGTATACAAAGACTGTACCAAAAGTCTTTTGTCTGTGGAACACTCCCTTTTTAATACTCCTCACTGAGGCACGGGGCGTACAGTTCTAGAGCTCCTGTCTAGAGCTATCCACTTTTATCCACTATCAAATCTGAAAACCTTAGCTAAATTAAGGCATTTCAATCCTCAGGTAAAATAAGCCAAATATCTAAAGAGAGAGAAAAGGAAAATCCAAGACACCAGCAATATACATGATGACTGCAATTACACAGAATCATTTATGAAACACTGAAATGATCTTAGCAGGAGATCACACTCCAAACTCCAGAGAAAGGCAGAATCTGACAGGGGAAATTCCTTCTTTACCTCTTTTGTGGAGGATTCATGTTGCATCAAGCAAGAGATCAGCTAGACATGACGCTTTTTGATGCAAGTACAGGTTCTCACCAATGTGCTCTCCAGCTTTAGCAGATTGTCTCCACTTCCAAGAACACCTAGCTGCACTGTGCATAGGAAAGCCAGGTTAAAATCTAAAGCCTACACTGGTTACTATTGACTTAACACAGAACTGCAAGTGTTATGAATGCCTCCCAAGTCATCTAAATTTGATCATCAGCTTCCCCCTTCCCCAGGCCAGGAATCTAGCAAAGAACTTAGTTGAAAGTGTATCTTAAAGATTAAGGCTAAACGATGATGTAGCTGGCATCTGCGTGCTTAAACTTTTCCATTGTTTGACTGAACTCTTAGCAGCAGGCTCAAGACTGATGTCCAGCTGAGGTGCCTTTTTTGTTTTATTTTGTAAAAACCTTTGCCAGTATGCGAAAAATAACTGAACTGTTTTCCATTACCAGTGGTTAAGTAGGTATAGTGATCAAGGTACTGCTTTGTTTATTGAGAAGTGCTTAAGAGATTTAACTCAGGCTCATGTCATACAAATACTTTCTAGATCCTTAGTTCCACAACTTCAAGTGTTGGCACCATAAACAGAACACAGATTTCAAGATAGCCACCCTACTTCTTATTGAATAGTCAGCTTTTAACACATCAAGGATCACATTAGCGCCTGTTAGCTACAGCAATGGACAGAAAACTTCTGCTGAAATTGTTATCCATAACACTCTTTCTGGCTTCTCTCTGGGTATTTTGAGTCTTTGATTTTTATGAAAAAACCTTGGTTCTTATTTCCTCAAAACATGTTGCCCTGCATTAGGATTAAAAATACATGACAGCACCCAAAAAATAACCCCACCATGAAAACCACATAACCTATAACACTGCTGTCACTTAAACGGGTGATTTAGTAGAAGATCTAGGATCTTTCCTGATCAACACGTAATTATAACCTGCAAATGAGCCACCATGAGAAATTCTTCAGAATTTGTTAGAAATTCAGGTACTTGCACAGCAAGCCATCTTCCCATACAAGTGAATTTCTAATAAATATGACATTGTATTTTTCACAAGACTGGAAGGTTCCCATGGAGTACAAGTTTCACCCAGCTAAGAGGCCTTAAGCAAAAAAACCAACCAGCTGTCTACACAGGACAACCTGAATGTTAAGTATATAGTAACTTATGAAGTCAACCATCAGGAGATATTTAAAACCTTTGCTACAGAACACTCTGACGTTTAAAAAAAAAAAAAAAAAAGCACTCTGAATGGATGTATTTGAGCATCTTGCGTATTCCTTTGTAGACCGGTAACCTATAATCTGAAGTTCTTGCAGTATGGCTGACTAAACGGTCAAATAGCTCTTATAAGTATGACGGAGTGTAACACTCACTGTAATATTTGCCCACTGCTGACAGAAGATGAGAGATCTATATACCTCGCTCAGTGCTGTCATCGTAATTCTAATATGACCAAATTATGCCTAGTATATAGTCTGGAGGAAAGCATAATCCTATACATACTTTCTATCAAACACAACAGGGCGAGTTCAGCCATGAGCTGTAGCCAGAATTTGGATTTAACTTTCAGTCATTATTTGCCTAGTTCCAAAACTGATCCAAGTTCCAAGAGCTCTAGGGCCCTACCAGATGAGGTGAACAAACCTGTCCTTTGGGGAAGGAACAGTTTTCTGAACCGATTCTTGCAGCAAACTGCTTCAATCTTACTGCCTTATGGACAACTATGTCTTGGGCCAGGGCTTTGCCTGGAGAAGCTTTTTTCTGCTAGCTTTCTCACAAGTTTAGCTATGCACTGTGAACTTTTTATGACTTATAGGAGAAGCCTGCTCTGCAATGTAGGAATTTCATTTCATTTCTGAGCTGCTTTGGAAAGCTGCCATCACAGGTTTCCAGCAATGTGTTAGTCAATAACAGAAAAAGAACTAAACATTCATTATGCAGGATAAAAAAAAAATTGTTTGACCTTTCAGTCTGGAGCTTTTTGCTTTTTTTTTTTTTTTTTAAACATTACAATAAAGATGGTTTTGTGGTTAAGATATTGGTCTGGGACCTTAATTAAAAAACCCCATGAACAGTTCACTTCTCAAATCGGACAGATTGCGTATGCAACATTGTATGAATCATCTTTTTCTGGAACTCTGTAACTATACATACACGCACAAATTTATATATAACTAACTATATAACCATTAAAGGGGGGACAGGAAACACCACTTTTCATAGACAGACTGAAGGAAAGTGGTAATTTGTGCCCCCTGCACAAAATAAAGATCCAATTTAAGGAGGGTGCTGGTGAATTTTTAAAAATAATTTTGAGTCTTCTCACTTCCTTCCTGCAGCCCTAACATTTCTTCTGCTTAGGATTAAAATCTGACCAAGAGATTATGAAATCTATCACGATCACTCCCAATTTTTTTCTGCCAGAACATCAAGCCAAGAAGAAGTTGACTACTTAAGCAACCAATTAGGGGAAAAACACAATGAAAATAGTTCTTTGGCCAGCTATGCCAAAGAAACCTAGGCTTATAACAATTTATTATCATATTCTCTACATATGAAAAAGCAGGGTTTGCAAACTCCAGTCATGTTCTACAGTGAACAGCAGCATATGAAGAATTTACTGATAAAAGTGACACTGAAAATTTCTACTCCAATGACAGGCACGAAACCCTTTATAAACTGTTAAGTCTGTAAGAAGTGACATCGTTCCTCCTTCCCATTCAAGTAGTTCTTACTTTCATGCAGAGTGATAAACTGAGATTATTTATTAGGACCAGGTGAGGGATATGTTACGTGCATGAGAGTCTAGACCGAGTTCAGCCCTTTGTGCTTCCAAAATAGCATAAAAGCTACATATGAGGCAGTATACTTCCAAAATGATTCTGAATCAATTTGTAGTACTGTTATCTACAGCAAAACTCTCTTTGAAGTTATCCTGTAAAAGTGCCAGTTAGAATTACTAAATCGGTAAAAGAGTACACAAGATTACAAAACTTTGGCCTTTAATAAGTCCCTTTAAATGCAAAGAAGTTAAAACTGAATGACAACTTGCAAATTAACTTTCCTCTTTAAAAAAAAAAAAAAAGAGCCTTCTGAAACACAGATAAATGAAGAAAATTCAGAACAAAAGAGTAATCCTTTCTATACCATCCAAGAAAGTTATTGCTCCCACTAGTAATATTCTGCTTCTTATAAGACTCTCCTGACACCCCCCTAGCCCGTATTCTCTTTACAACTGCATATTACAAGTGTGCTTTCGTTTTGTTCCTTTGATATTAACATATCAAACTCTGCTGATGAACTGAAAAAAATATAGATACACCAGGCAAATACTAGAACTTGCTATCAAAATGTCAGAAAAATCTCTGGATATTCCTGCCAGTTCCCTCACATTAAAATATATGGACTTGGTATTACACTCAGTTCTGTATTAACTAACCAACATGTTAACAGATGTCCTGTGAGCCTAATATTAGAACCCACATGCTTCAAAAAAAGAAAGTACAGATAGTACTAGTCACACCGTTCTTCAGTCCCCCTTGCTAGCTAAGTTTATGGAGTCTGCTGCAACTGGTTTGTGAATAGAAGTGAACAGACCAAACAGAAGTTCTAATAGTAAAATTGCAACTCCGAATTTGAACAGAGTTGCTTCTGCTGATTCATGCCCAAATTTACCTCAGAATAACCAATTTAAGAAGTAACAAAATGGCACCTGAGACTTAGGAGAACATTAAAAGTGTAAGCTTTTGAAAAAACAGCATCCAAGAAAACCTGTGCTGCCATCGACTCTTACAAGATAGAGTCACTTCCAGGAATTAAAACCGTGAGTATGCTGTTCTTTGCTGTTGCTGCTGTGATGGCGGCTGTCCTTGCTGTTGCTGGAGACGAACCTGCTGGGAGTATGGATCCTCAAGAGATTTTACAAAAATAGTTGTTTTAGGCCCAGTCTTCCAAACAATGCCATTTGAATCAATGACAGAGGACTCTACTGTGATGTTATGGGTGCCAAGTATCACAAAGTTTAACAGAAACTGAGTGCTGAAGTAGTCGTTGTGTGGTTCCACCCTCTGTTCCATTTCATTGGTCATGTTGTCAATAGGAATCTGAGAACACATGGAGGGATCAAAATGTCACTTTATATATAACCTGTTAAAAGGAATTATCCGCTCTCCAGTCGAAGAAGAGATAAAGATTGTTATCTTCAATTTTCCTAAACCAACGCACATGTACGTTGGAGCATAATTTTCATTGACGAATGTCATTTGTGTATCTACCAACAGAAACAAGATAGCTAACATCAAGTCTTTTTTGCCTCAACATTCTTTTTTTCCATTGAGTAACCTAAGTCAGACTAACATTAAACACTTCCTAGTCATATTATTCCTTTAAAAGCAACTGAGTTTTTAAAACAAAAGAAACACAAAAGCAACCCCTCACACCTAGGCCTTTCACTAGAGATCATGTTAGCAGAACCTGAACTTCAGACACGCCATCTTTGATAAAACTGTTCATTTGAGTTTACTATTTCATTTGGACAGCCTGTCCTCCTAATTTCCATAAACAAACAAAAAACCCGGCATGAGGATTAAGAAATTCTTGGGGCTAGGCAGTAGAGAATAACCTACTCCTGCCTTTTTCCTTAGGAGTTTCCTTTGCTGTATATTAGGTTGAATTTTCCTGATCTCAAGCAGACTCCTAGTCACCTGTTCTTATTACAAAAATCTCGTTTGTTTGAAATAAAAATTGTTGCTGAAAAGGTATCAGCATACAGCAGGCATCAAAATCCCAGATTCCTTCCATGCCCTATGCCTAGCTCCCACCGGTGCCTGAACGACAACTCTCAAGAGCGAGAGGATTGCAGAAGCCCCCGTTCATTTCAACCTGAGAATTCTGCTAACATACAGAGCCAAAAACAGAGCAGGAAAATACAGGAAGAACGCTTAGGACGCTGTCTGGCTCTACAGTACCCATACCTTATAGTCTTGTCCAGATTTGCTCTGCAGCACTGAAGATACGTTTAGACAGACGGACTGGATTTTGCGGAAAAGGCCTGGTTTAGAGCCATGCTGAACCACTCCTTCCACCTTCAAGGCCAGTTGCTGATTGTTCTGTACTGCAATAGGCTCAGCAGGGTTCCTTGGAGATGGAGATAGAGCAAGCTGAAACACAGAAAACCGGACAGAAAAGTAATCTTACGCCTTCTGAAAGCAAAGGCAATTCATACATGAAACGAAACAGTTCTTAAACTTCAAGGAGGGGTTTGGTAGGGAAACTAGCAGATGCAAACACAGAACTCTATGTACTCTATGTACTATGACAATTAATAAGTGCATCAGCAATCCCAGACATGGTCTTTACATCTGTTTCATTAAACACTTTTGAAAGGAGTGAACAGTCCTACAAAGTATCCACAAGTAAGCTCCAAACATATTAAGATGAACAAAGAAATAAAATGCAGTAAGTGTAAACATCTAAAATCTTAAGACTTTCACTCCTCCCAGAAAAAAGGGAGCACTCAAGGAAAAGCCCCCCCTTTTTCCTCTTGCTCTTGCTGAAGGCCACGTACAGCCATTCTTACTCTGCCAACTGACAAATATTACAATTCGCTTCCAACATGGAAAATGTAATTTTTTTTTTTTTTTACAGTAAAAGGAAAAACAATACAAGCTGAGAAAAGTTGCTTTCCCAGGACTAGAATATTATCTAGCTTTAGATTCAGAATCAAGGAAAGTTCCACAGTCAGTTTTTTTTTTTTTAACCTTGCAGTCAAAAAACTGAATCCTATTTGCTTGTCCAAGTCACAGCCTAATAGTTCTTAATAATCATACGTACATATTATTCTAGCTGATCCAAACAGGCAAACCCAAGTGCTATTTGCGGTTAAGTGCCCTCACTAAAAATGCTCAATCTTTGTGCCTTTAGGAAGACTATATCAACCTTTTCTCATTAAGTAAAGATTCAATGAAAAGAAATTTTAAACCATATTTGAGCAGTACTTACCTTAATGCTTGTAGACTGCAGTTTTTGGAAAAAGTACCTTTGAAATGAAAGGGGTACCTTCAACAAGGCAATGACAGCACTGCATAGACAAGCTGTATGCTGTAATAAATGGAGCCAAACCAAATGAGAAATCTTTTATAGCACAAAGAAAAGATATGCTCTTGAAGTACTAAAACTGCAGTAATTTCCACTGAAAGACTGGAAACATAGTCATAGGATAACAGCCACTACGACGAGAGAGACTACATTAAGCCTCTCTCTCTATTTTCTACCTTTTAAGAAAAAACTATTCTGCTCTAGGAAGAACAAGGAGGTTACGGGGAAAAAAAAAAAAGCCCAAATCATTCCTGCTTTAGTGTAGTATGTTGTTAAAGTCAGCAGAGCAGTACCTGCTAGCCCCTCCCCTCACCCTCTTCTCCCAAAAAACACCCCCCCCCCAAAAAAAGGCAAATAAAAACCCCTAAACACCCTAAACAGCACTGGCATATACCACAGCTTACAATGATTTAATTTTAAGCCTTTTGTCTACTCTTCTTTGCCCTACCACAGCATACCCTCTTCGCTCAGAGGGACACTACTGACACTAAGTCAAGGAGCCATACTGGTATGGAACCTGCAACGCTAAGTTTACAGGGTTTACCTTAGCTATGTTTTACATAACTTATTTTTCTATGCAATTTGGAATTGGTAAGGATTTGGAATTGGTAAGGAATGCTGAATTTAGAAACAAGGCAAATAGATGCTACCCATGACATATGAACTAACATCAGTAGTACCATATGAACTTTCCATCAGCATGGCCTGCAGCTTTATGATGTTCACTAGCAGTAAAAGACATCACACTGGCACTGTAAGAGGAGTACATTATCAGCTTACTGTTTGCATTCAGCACGCTTTACATTGTGTTGTCCGATGACCTGCACTGATAAGAGAAATACTATACTCACAGAACACTACCCAAACTGTCAACAGCTCAGAAACTGAAGCTAGGCTAGCGCTGGACTCTCCAGCAGCGTATGTTCCAGGGGTAGAATGCCTTTGTAACAACAGCACAAACTAACAGAATACGCTTCACTGCCATTGAATGCAAGCGTAGTGAGAGATCTAACAGAGACTTGATATTACTTTTAGGTATCTTGACCTTTATCAGCCTCTGCTAGACTCTTAGTGTCAGGATTTTTAAAACGTTACTTTTCATCAGCCCAGTAAGGTTACACATTTTATAGCAAAACTTTAAGTATTAAAGTCTCCTTAGCAGCCACTTGTGCTATTAACAGGTTATGTCCATTAACTGAAATGTAGCCATTGGTTTCTTGATCGCAATGGAGATATAGAGGTGGTGAGTATCTGGAATCTTCATCTACAGAATACACATTTAAAAGCTGTTACTTGCCAAGTAAGACACAGGAGCGTATTTCCTGTTGAGGGATTCCACTTCTTCCAATACATGGTTAAATACAGACATCATTCTTCTTTCATATTCACTCTCAACATGCGCTGTTCCATTTGAACTATACTCTTGGAAACTAGAAAATAAAATACACTGTTGTGCCAAGTACGCTCCCCCCAACTCAGAGACGTTCATTCTCTAACAGGTGCAAGAAGACCATCCTCTACTGCAACTTTACATCCACTAAGAAGTGATGCTGTTTTTTTAAACTGTTTACTCTGTTTCTCTACTGTAATCTTTCCACTATAAGACTTGCTCTTTACATTTAAACTACTTCTTTATTATAGCTTATTCACCACTTTCTGTCCTGTTCTCTCACGCTTGAAGCGGTTACAGGTCTAACTGAGATTGAGCATGCTTAATTGTCCTAGCTTTTACTCAAGTCTGCACTGTTTATAATGCTTTTAAAAGTTTCACAACTCAAGAAAATGTGAGTATACCAATCAGAGGTAGGAATAAAATTTAGACTTCCTGGCTCACAATCAGGTTCTTTGAAAAAATTCCATCTCCTAGACACCCAACTTTTTGAAGATCCTCAGCTGCATGCTTTTTACAGCTACGATTAATACACCCTCTAGATTTTGCTTAATTCATAATAAGTAAGGGCAGTCTCTCTTGTGATGTTTGCTTTTATTCACAGTTACAAAACTGGACATTAAAAAGATCTTTTAGTCACAGTATCTTCCATTTAATCTCAACTTGGAAGTTTCAAAGACTGATTCAACTCATAGTTGCTTCAAAGCGATTTTTGTTAGTGGGCATAAGTTTACCGTTACCAAAGGGGATGGGTTACATTAGAAGTTTAAATTAATCTAACAGATAGATTTGCAGGACTCTGAAGGAAACTCATGAGCACTCAAGAGCGCCAAGCAGTGGATATGACAGTTAACAAAGAACGGCACAAATGCAAATAGTATTAGATAAATAAATAGTAATGAATAAAATTTTCTAATCTCTTAAAACAGGAGACTTAGAAAGTTGCTTTTTATTTTGATGCAAATCTGTATTTAAGATAAGTCCACTATGTCTCTCTCAAGAGCACAATGAGTATAAAGAGCAGAACCTGAAAGACAGTCCCTACCCAGCCAGCTTCAGCACAGGGCCTCAAGCCTGCCCAGAGTAGAATCGCAAGGGTCCCTTGAGACATTTCTTAACTCCCAGGCTTGAAGCCCCAAGGATTTAGGAACGAAGAAAAACAAAGGAGCAGGAAGTTAAGTATCAAACCTACCTTGCAGATTCTGGATCCAAGATCAGGGCTTCTATCGCATGTGAAATCAACAGACAGCTCTGCTGTTGTCTGATATTTAATATTAAAGATTTAAAAGACTTATAAGTTTGGTACTTAAAATAGGAGATATGATATTTTATTACTAGCACTTTTCCTTGGTTCTCTAGTTTTCATGAAGCAATCCTACAACCACTACTCCTTTAGTAAGTACAGGACAAGAAGTACAAGAATCCCAAACTTTATGCTATTGGAGTTCTAACTTGTTCAGAAATTTGAAATTTCTGATTAATTTGAAATAATAGCACAGCAATACTTATTTCCAAATACATTTTAAGCAGTTTGTATCTGATTTTTGTGTTATTAATTGCTTCAATATTACTTTGTGTCTGCCTTCACAGAAGAAAGGATGGTTAAGCTTCATTCTGCCTGCACAAGAAGGAAAAGGGAAGCAGACAAATCGAGCTTTTTAAAGGATACAATTCTACGTTCCTTAGAGTTGCCGAGTCTGCGTCAAAAGATGACTGATACAGATCTCCATAACGTGTAGCCAAGTTTCGGAATTCCTCCATGGAGAGTTTCATCTACAGAGACAACGTTACTAGTCCAGAAGCAAACAAACAAACATGCCACCCCCACACAACTACGCTATAACCTACAACGCTGAAGGAATAAGACCACATACTCTGGCAGAATATCTACAATTCCTACTTCTTCACATAGCAAAATGCAGAGTGACAGAATTATACATGCTTTAAACATATTTCTCCTGTAATAAAACACAAGTACACCCTTTTGGGGTTTAACTCACTCCTTCCTCCCCTCCCTGCCCCCAGTGACTCTAACTGCTCTGTCTTTCAAAGACTGCCTGTGATTCCTTCTTGCAGAGTACATGCCTTTTGGGAGCAGACTGCCTTGATATTCCATACTGTAACAAGTCAGCTGTCAACACTCACCAAAAAAGTATTGCAGCATGATCTTTAAGTACTACTTCCTTTTAACTAGTGTAATCACAGTCTCTGAGGTGTTCCAAAGCAAGACGGAAAGATTTTGCTACAAGTTTCAGTGTTCTAAGTGGGTTACTACATGCATATCCTTAGAAAATGTGCGTGCATGAATATGTGGAAAAACCATGCAGATACACACAACCTCAAAACAAGGTCTGCTACAGACAGATATTTTTACAGTTACAATGGAAAAAACAAGGCCTGCTATATAGCAAAACACTTTATTGCCACTTTTCACTTCGTTTGTCAGAGAGAAATTTCGCTGCTCAGCAAGGTCATGCCAGAGACAAAACAAACTCCTCAAGAAAATGGAGCAATGAATACGTGCCTGGTTAGAGATGCGTCCACACCTTTGGAGATCATTTCCCGATGTCATAGCAATTGTGGTGGCAATAGCTGGTGGTGGACTTGTTTTTAGGCTGTTGCAGGTACAAATGAGTTGAGAAAAAGCTTGCAGAAGGTCAATCCTGAGTTTCACAAACCCACACTGAAAGCTCAGAGGATTAAGTGGGGTACTGGCAGCCTGAAAAACAGTAATAGGAATGCCTATAACGGAGGTCAAAAGCAAATATGGTAAAAAAATTTTGCAACACCACCGAACTGTCTCATCAGACAACAGAACTCTTAATTCTAAAAGGTGTTAAAAAAAAAAAAAAAAAGCTAACATATTTCTAACATATTTAATCCATTTAAATCATACTGAATACATACACGGAAGTTTATGAAGTTACTAAGCTGTATTTCAAGTGCATCAACCTTAAAAGAAATGTCACTCAAGTTGCTACAACACTATTAGGGCTCCTATTCCCTCTTTTTCCAAGTCCAAGTCATCAGGCTTCAAATGGCAGTAATCTAGATGTTCCTTACCATAAAGGAGAGCATACTGAATTGCTGGACAGACAGAAATGCAAGCACTGAAAAAAGTGATTCTCTGTATCAGCCAGAAGACAAAGAATTGGCTGAAGTGAAGCAATCTGCAGCAAGTGGAAGGAATGAAAACCTTTTATTTTCTTAGAGCTGTGAAATGGACAGGATTATTATAAAGGCAATGAACCTTGCATTTGGTGATGGCAGAGACACAGTTCAGTGACAACTGAGAATATTAAATAACAGAACCCCCAAGAGGAAAGACATGGTGCTATTTCACAGAACTAATTTTTAAATAACTGTGGCTCCCTAAGCGCTTCTCTGGCTTGTATAAGCATCTGTGACAGCTTAAAACACCCAGGAGGGGGCAAACGCAAATCAAGCCAAAATTCATTACTTATTTTTCCTATATTGACACATTTTGAACTCCCCGCCAAAAGCCAACCCCACTGGGACCTTCTCTTACTCACAGAATGGATAGGCACGACTTATTACGCATGTGATTCTCATTCCTCATCAGAACGGACACTTCTGGAGGAAAGAAACTTCCCCTCTCCAAAACCTTACGAAGAGCTAGTTTTTTGCTGGCAGGAAAGCAAACAAGTTTATCTCCAAATATCTTATGTCATCTGAGAATTACCCTGCTATTGACCAAAGTGAGGCAACATCAGCCAACCACAACTATTTTAATTTAGAACTACTGAGCTAGATTTCAACCTAAGAAATAAGACTAATTTCATCACTTGAGCCATTCAGCCCCTCTTATCACTTTGCCTTCCCTTCTCCAAGGGCATGAAAAAAATTTAAATGGAAATTGTTCAAGAGTTTATTCTGGAAGGGTGGCTTCAAAAACCCTCTGTGGAACGGACCTCATTGTACTGTAATTGCCCTACAGAGACTACAGGCTTTTGTAGAGAATAAAGAAGCAGTACTTTGTATCAGAAAATCCAGACATTTTTAGTAGCACAAATTGGACTGGATTCTTGTAAATGGAAATACAAGCTTGTCTCATTAATACTGCCGTTTACATTATCTTCTGCCCATACAGCCATGGACAATAAATGAGCTAACTGTACTTTTTGTGAAAACCACAGAAAAAGTTCTTCAGCTTAATTAAGTTCTTCAAGTAACACCACTGTTATCAGCATCTTTGGAGTGAGTGCTACTTAATGCTCTGCTCAAGCTTTGTCCCTTCTCTAGTATACCTAGAGTGAAAAATAAGCATAAAGCTTCCAATGAGATACAAGTTCTGGGCCAGAAAAAGAGTAGGCCCTATCTCAAAACCTTTGGTAACTATACAAGGAAGCACACAGCAACGTAGATGGCAACTGTGGCTGATACCCCTTCATGTCCCCAACTTCTCTTCTATATAGTAATGTGACTTTTTTCAAGTGGTATAACTCACAGGAAAGAGTATTTTGCATACAGCAATGCAAGAATGATGTATACCAAGAAAAATTTGAGTAACTTTCTGACCAGAAGACACACTGTCTGCCTATTTCTTCACTGCTAAGATGGGCTGACTGAACAGCTGCAGCAGATTACCTGGCACCGTATTTCCAGCTTCAGAGTGGATAACTACATAGACTTTGTCACATGTACTAATAGTCTGCAGTGCAGGCTGGGCTCTGCAGTACCTTCGGTGCTGAGTCATGCTCTACACTAAAACAGAAGCAATGGGAAAGCTGACAGTGAAGGGGAAGAAGAGAGAACCATTATCACATGCCCCTTAAGACGCTTTACTTCTCTTTGAACTGTCGAGTTCTTTAGATGCAAGCGTTGTCTCCTTTTACAGTCAAGACAGACAAGGTTAGGAATTTGTCCAGAGTGATGCAACAAGTCAGCAACAGCTTGCAGTAAAACCCAGTTTTGTCTTATCTGGCCCTCTGAAATCTGTACCTACTCCTCTAGACCACAACAGCCCACAGGGAAGTGCTTTTCTGGGTGCAAGACCTATGCAATGCACAGGATGTGAAGTCAGTATAGGAGATGAGGACACTAACACTTCAATAGCAGGGGAAAAAAAAATAGTAGTCCAAGAAAAGGCTAATTAAATTACTGAATCACAAAATGACCTATTTAAGCAAATTATTTTTCTGCCTGTTATCAAATATTAATACCCAATTAGATGGGCTTACCTTCCCACCAGGCTTTTAGATGTTAGAGAAATCTTGAAACGTTGAGTTAAAAGCCTTATTCACGCAGCCAACAAATTAAAGACAAATACTTCAGGAATGATAGAGCTTTCTCTCAAAGGACAAAGGCATGAAGTTCATGCCCTTCCTGCTGATTCGGAGCAGTTTATTAACAAACACTAACATCTGAACTGTCCTGACACTGACAGTCCTAGTAAAGGCAAAAAAGTCAGCAACTTCATTCAAAAGACATACCAAAATCCACATATTAAAGTCTGTTTATGGAAAGCAAAATACGAAAGGAAGTATTCTGTAAAGCTGGATCATCTTTTGCTAAGAAGAAATTTCATGGTGAGAACTGAAGCCCACATTCATTAATGCCTTGCCCCCTTTCCCCCCCCCCCACCACATAACTTCTGGCTATTTTCATCGCTTTAAATAAGGAGAAACTATTTGCTTAAAGTAGGTACCATCTGAATTCTGCTGACTTGAAGAGATTGACTTGTCCTTCTTCCTCCTACTGAACTGGTGTTGCCTTACATTCGTCAGGATTCCCTAGAATCATTTCGTCAAATATAAGGCAACACTAATTCAGTGGGAGGAAGGAGGACAAGTCATTCTTCCTACACATCTCAAGAAACTAGCAGCCAGTTCAGACAAATTCCCAAAATTTTGTTTAGACAAACTCTAAGTGATTACAACATTTAGCCAGCCAAGAGAAAGGGTGGAAAAATTTAAATATTGCAATTAAAAAAAAAAAATCTGGCAAATACCACATGATTTGATTAATCTAAGAAGTGAGGGGAAAACACAAAAGTGAAAAAGATCTTAGCTACAGGATCTTCTGTCTGAAGATGCTGTGGGTTACTATCAGCTTTTCCCCGTAATCTTTTCAAAAAGATAGTCCACCAGATGCCAGACAAACTTCAAGAGTTTGAGAGCTTCAAGAACAGAAACTGAACAGCTCTGCTACAGTGCACAGAATCAAAGTAGAAGATCTATGCTAACCGTCAGTGATGCTATTCCCTTGTGATAAGATTTTAATGCTTCAGCAATGCAAGAAAGTGCTGAACTATAGTTGTCCTCTTGCAAACCTGTCAAACACTGCTCTGCATGGGAGAACTCCTTCAAACTGTTCAGCCAGAAGTAGAAGTGTTCTGAAGCCACCTGAGTCAGCAGGCTTTGATACAGCTCTCTGGCCATGTCATGGTTGCCCTGTAATGACATGAAGGTTTGAGAAAGGAGACAAGAAAGAAGGCTGTGGGTTTCTAAGTAACATATACAAACAACAGAACCGTAACACCTCCAGAACTACTCTTCCACTTTAAAGATAGAAACAGTGAACCTTCCTCCAATCATTTGATAGCAGCAATCCTAGAAATAAGTAAAAGCAGAGAGGCTTATGCCATAGATATAGCAGCCTGTATAAACTTTATTTACACAATACAGCCCAATAGGGCGAGAAAAAAAATCTAGACGTTTGCATTCATTTTTGCTGAAAACACAGGACCTAGATGAAAGCATCTTCACAGTAACATTGGGTTCGAAACTATCCAATGAGCCCGGAGCTTAAAAGCAGGAGCCTTGTGAGTTACCAACACACTGCTATGCTCTGTCCTCTCCTCTGCGATGTGTACTTTCTCTGTCTAAAATTACCCCAGCAACTTGTGCTATAATACCTACATAATTCCGACACTAGCTGCAACTTCACTGGAGGGAAAAGAACAACAGTATCTTTTATTTCCTTTCCTCACATTGAAGAAAGAGAAGCTCATAGCAGGAGGGCCTGTATCACCTCCCAGAGAGCAGCCAGTCAAAACAGATTAGGCATACGTTCAAAAAAAGTATTAGGTCATTACTTTCTTCCTTCCCAAATACTTCAGAAAGACAAATGGCTAGAAGAACCATCCTAATGGGATGACTGCCCTGAACGGCATTTATCTGAATCAGCACTCCAAGAAATTAAGACAGAAAATGACATATTTCTTCACCCATTGGTTTCCTTCCTCTGAGCCCTATCACTTTTCTTACTTCTTCTTTCAGTTCAAAGAAATTGCTAGCCTTCCTTTCACCACACCAAACCACTGTGCTCCAGGTACTTTCACTTACCATTCTGGAAGCCTGCCTGGCTATCCTGTAGGCTGTCCATCCATTAGAGGCATTCTCAAGCTGCTGTTTGATAACAGTTTTGACTTCTGAAGATAAAGCTTTCTGACTGGAAACAAATATCACTGTGGCAAGAGACACCTAATGAAGAGCGGAGGGGAGAGGAGGAAGGTTATAATTCAAGAAGGAAAAAAAAATACGCGTTTCCTAAACTATCAAAAATGATCTACTTGGTTTTGGACTCAACACTTTATAGAGGACTAATGTACATTTTAACTGGAAAAAAAAAAAAAACTTTCTTAGTCATATCTTTTAAATATTTGGGCCAACTCAAGTATTTCTTATAGATTAAGGTCAGACTTTCATTTAAAGAATTTTTACTGCTGCCCTTAACTGGGATTAACAAACTGAATTAATAGCAAACTTATCATTTCTTTCTTAAAATTCAAAGTCATTTCCAAATAGACATAAGAGCATTTTTATCTCTTACACTGTATTAAAAGTCATGGGGGACTATGCATAAATTGAGATAGTTAACTGCCATTTTGTTTTTCTAGAAGGTTACTTCTGCAGAATACCCCAATAATTTCAATAGTTAGGTGTGTCTAAACAGTGCCATCTGCTGGAAAATCCGATGGAATATATTGCACAGTTCAACTCCATCTATATGAGCCATGAGATCTTGATGTTGAACACCAGCATAATTAAAAGTTAAAGCAATACTGAAAGTAAGGCTATAGACTGACACATCAACTTGTAGACAAGGAGCTTAACTGCCTCTTTAAATAAAATTCATCTACAGTCGTTTCCATGGACTTTATCCTTTAAGGGCAACTCAACAGAATAAGGAGGTCTTACCAAGAGTTCCTGTTTCTTATCTGTGGCAGATCGTCCAATGACTTTATAGAGGTCCATGAGGTCTCCTAGCATTCCATCTGCTAGGACAGGCAGCTGCATGGCAATAGCTGCTAAACAGTGGCACATGAGAATCCTAGCAGCATCCTGGGCACTGTGCAACTGGGTCAACAGGGATTCAACCACTGACTGGCTCAGGTGGGGACGGCACTTGACCAACTTCACCATACAAGTTAATGTGATCTGTAATTCATATACATCAACGGACACAATGAGCATAAGGTCTTCTTAAAACAACAACAACAAAAACCTAACTAAAGTATGATTACAGAACTATACAGCTGATGGTATTTTCAGAACCACGCACTGAACAAAAGATGAGCTCTTTAAGAGCTCAGGCCGCTGTCCCTCAGCTCACAGAACATATCAAAAACTCAAGAGAAAATACTCTTCTTTGTCACATTAGCCTTTACACATAAATAAGCTGATAACCGTGCTGTTAACAGCTTATGGAATAAAACAAAACAGTAATAGTTTATAAAAGTGTTGTATTCATGTATATTGTGTCCCCACCTCCTAAAATGAGGTTCTTTCCAAGAGTCTCTTAGGCTTCCAAAAACGGCTCAATCTCATTTTCAAGTTCATGTTTTAGTACACCTGTCCCTCTAACTGGAAGCAGTCTCTCTTTTTTCCCCCTACAACAATCAACTTACTTTAGCGCTGAGAGGAGTTATATTACAGCTGTGCTCAGTTTCTTTACCACTCTGAACTCACATTACTGGCAGAGAACAGAATATTGATTTCTCTCCTGACAGTACACTATGCTTCCACCAAAGGGGAACTGATGCAGAGAGCTCTTTCTGCTATACAAGCTGTTACTTTAACTTCAAGCTGTGCCAAGGAAAGACAGCATTACTGTCACCTTTAAGGTTGCTTGAGCTCCTGGACTGCCATCTTGACTACAAAGAACAAGAAGAGACTCTAATCCAAAAACTGCATCTTGCTCCAACGGCAGGAGATCTAATAAAAAGAAACAGATAAAGTAAGTTCCTTCTTATAGCTTCTAACCTTCCTCAATGTAACGCTTGCACTGGTGTTGCACTGGTGAAGACACTTCCTAGCGCTTCCAGCTTAACCCTATTTTGTTTAGGATCAATTCTGACATTCCATGTCTCAGATACTCATGCCAGCTATGATGTTTTTAGGGTGTGCATAAAACCCTGGGCTGAGACTTCTAAATGCCACGTTACTCTTTTCAACAGATTTTGTGCCAAGAGTTCTCAAAGGCAAGTCACTAGTCTGCAGCAAAGGTAAAGCAAGCATTTATTTAGCAGGAGTTCTACTATACCCATTCGTTTTCTCTAAATTAGAAGATGATGGAATCTTCACAACCATTCATAAAATCCTAGAGAACATTTTCTAGTAGATTACTGTCCCCATTCCCCCTAACCTATGGGAGGATCGTGCTAGCACAGGAAGAGTTTGCATGTAAGACTAGTTAATACGCGTTACGTGCGTGAGCCTGACTGTGAACAACCACATCCCACTGTTTTTGCTTTCAGTTACCTTTCTCCTGACAAGAGGCTGATATATTGGTCAGAATTCTCACTCCGTGAGCTGCAATGCCACGGTTATTATGGTAACAGCACTCCTGTGCTAGTTTTACTAAATCAAACGATCTTGCAGATGTAGTGGCTGTTCCTAAATAAGGACGAGAAAATGGGACAGGAAACAGCCCAGTCAATTATAGCACAACATCATCTCAAGCACAATTCTGCACAAAATCTACACCAACTTGGTTTAGTTTATTTCCTATACCTTCATCCTATCCTCTCTCTCACACATTCACACATAGATAATATATATCTTCTATATCCCTATATATAGGGAGGCTCTCCTTCCTTTCCTAAGCAACCAACACCACCACACAAGTTAGACATGAGAAAGCATATTCAGGTCTAAAGGCTGACATTTCAGGGACTTGGAGGTCTTAAGAAAGATTTTATCCAATTAAAAAAAGCTAGCGAGCATATTAATTATTAAGACATGCCAGAATGACTGAAGAGAATGTACTAGTTTTCTTCATTTCTGCAGCCCATACGGCTGGGCTCATCACACTCATTAAGGCAGTCTGGCTTTCAAAAAGAAAAAAGAAAACAGTTTTATCACCGTTTTAAGAACATAGGAAGAAGGACTTCAAAACGTCCACTTTATTTCTTCAGAATACAGTCACAAGGCAGAAGCATCACATGGCTTCACTGTGCCAGGGTAACACAGCAGCCCACTCGCACACCATAAAGCCTCCATTTATTCATACTCAAAAATCATGCACATCCACCATTTCAGAGTACCTTAAGCTGAAACACGTTTGCCATTTGAAAGGCATTAAATTTCCTCATTTTATGAACAAAAGCTGAAAACCCAAAGGTAAATAAAACTTTCACATAGCAAATTACACCCCCCTTCCCCAAATCAGGAACAGAATCTGAGACAATGATTATTCTTCAGCATACATAATACCATTTCAAGCTGACACAACAAACGTCATCCAGCTCTCAGCTAGGGTTCCTGAATTCAAGAATACTTTAGAAATACGTCATCAGGTGTTTAAATTAACTGAGTATAAGCAGGTAGCCAACCCATCAGAAAAAAATGCTAAAGGTAATAACCACATACAGCTTTCTTACCTGGAGCACTGCTGAAGTACTGCTTAATGGCAATGGTCCCTGATAGTGTGGAAAGAACGGACAGCATGCCCAGTTTCAAGCTGTCATAAGGAGTGTGAAGAGCAGATTCACAGAGTGCCTACAGATCAGAAGGAAGAACACAGGGAGTGAAGGAAGCCCTATAAGTCATCTGTATGTAAAGATTTGGTTTTTGCCTATGAGAAGTTTTGAGAATCAAATTCTTACCACAGAAAATACGATACTGAATTAGTAAGTTAAAAATTGTTACGTGAAGCATCAGTTTTAGTAGACTAAAGATACAGCTTGCAGAAAAGTGACAGTGGGTTTTGTACACTAGCAAACACCCAGTAAGTTATTTATTGGTAAAAAATAACGGCAAAAAAATATGATGAGGTCTTCTTGATCAAATGTTGCAAAAGCTTTTAAGATAGTTCTCCAGTCTACTAAAGGCATATTGAGTATTTTACCCTATCTTCTAAGGTCCCATAGAGTTACAAGGGCACTGCTGAAAATGAGAAAATAATTATCTTAGAGACAAAGTCAACATTGCTTTTGTCCTTTCTAGTACACCTTTCTGGATGACACGCTCTGCAAATCCCATACAGACACTCTCAGTGCTGCAAGAGAGCATTAACACATGCTCAGTATTGTAAAATGAATGAAAATATTCAGCTCTGATGTTTACTACCTTAGATGAGCTTGTCAGATAGAAAAATTACTTCCTTACTGTAAACATGCCTATTACACGAGATGTGCCTTTTTTCAGCTATAATACTTCTCAAATGTTCAGGAACATCTGGCTACTCTGCTTGACAGAGTAACCTCACTTAAGGATATGGAGATGCATATTCTTCCCTCTTTAACCTCCCCAACTTGTTCTTCTTTTCTAAAAGAATTCTACAACTCATTGTAAGGTTCTACAATAAAATTTAGCTTAAAAATGTATAAACCTGAATATTTTCTCTACTCCACGTATGTGGTGTCTTATTGGCCAATAACTTCAAGTCTTGGATCGCAAGCCTCTTCACAGCCTTCCTGGGGTCATTCTTCAAGTATTGCAACAAAAGCTGGACCTATAACAAGGTAAATGTATTGTTTAAGACGAGAAGATACTACTACAAGGAAGTCTTTTCAAAAGTACTCACAAAGGAATTTTGAGCATACTCAGCCAAAACTACCGTGTATGATCTGTTAGACTGCTTGCTACATGGCAAAGCCTCTACTCAGGCTGCGATTTCATGGCAAGTGAAAACAGTCCAACAGCTGAGAGCCCCCATCCTGCCTCTTGCTCATGCACTATTCTCTGCATCACCCTCAATACATAAGAGACCTTGAGAGCAGTTTCAGCTCTCTTAACTAACAGAAATACTACAAAACTTTCCCAGGAAGCTGTATAAACTGTTTATACTACCTCAATTATGCTAATAGGAAGTACTCAGGGCATTTGAAGCTAACTCAGATATTTGCATAACCTGCAGTCAACACTGATAGCAACTCAGATATATTGTGTATGTCTCAGTAGCTGCCAGAAGTCACACGAACCATTTACCTCGATTTAAGTAATACTTAACTACATCTCCTTTATCATGTTCACTTCCCGCAGATTTACAGAGATGGAACAGCCAGCACATGAGAGAGATCAGGAACACATTAGTTTTGGTTTTGTTCTCCATCCCCGCTCTGGCTACATCACTTAAAAGCAGCACAGGCTGCTGCAGAAATAGAACCTAAAGCAAAATGCTTACCGCCATCAAAAAAAAGGAAAAAGGCACATCAAGCGTTTCAATGTTGTTTCATTTGGCTTAGATTCAATACTATCAAACGCACCCTTTGAAATAAAGGAATCACTCGTACCAAGAAGCAGCTTCAGACAGATCAATCCTATTAGTCCAACAATAACAGACACAGATCTCGTAGAACTATGGAAGGCTGAAGAAAGGCCAACAGATTTTTATGACTAATTGCAAGCATGAGTTACATGAATCACAGGCGTAGTAGTGTCCTGACTTGCTGTATAAATCATGCCCACAAACCACACTATCAAAACAAAAAGGCATTATATTTTTCCATTGCCACTTTCTCATAACTTGATTTATAGTCCCAAATTATAGCAATAGATTCAAATTTCTCTAAGTTCTTTAAGAAATACATTTTAAAATGCACTCTACACTGTCGAAATATTCATTTGCCTGCATGCAAGGAAGGTGAAAGAAGGCACTCCCACCACCCAAGAGACCATACAGCAGCGAGAAGTGAAGCCTAGGTTTTTCAGGCAAGATGAAAAGCCTTCATAAGAAGTATGGGTGCTTCCTTTCCTAAAGGCTAGTGGATTTCCAAGAAAGACAAGTTATAAGGTATAAAGGAGGGTTCAGATGTTTGAGGGGATTATCTGGAAACGAGACCAGAGAGAGCAAAATACGAATGCAGCAACAGCTTTCAGGGTATTCTTTCTCTGTAACACATCGGTGTGACCAGCCTAGCACATTCACCAAGATTTATTTTCAGCATCAGCTAGGATATAAGTTTTTAAAACTTGTTTTGTACTTTAAGTTGAAGGAATGCATTTAAGAAGAGTTACCTGTTTAGGAATGTCAACCAAAGAGGAAGCAGCAAGCAGAGTAAACGTGTGCAGGGTAACAATGACCATCTTGGTAGAAGGATATGATGTTACCAGCTGCTGAAGCAGCTGCCGGGAGCTGGAGGCCAGGCTAGCATCATGATGCATGTGTTGCAGAATAGGGATCAACTTCAGTTTCAAGTCCACAGGTGTGGCTAAACCTGTAACATGGAAAGGAGAAGTATCCAAAGCATTAGCCCTTTGTGCTGGCTTTTGGCAGATACCGAGACACACCGTATGTCTACACTGCTGCCACTGCAAATTGTACAGACTCCCGAATTAGTTTCAAATAACCTTAACGCTGGGTAGCAGCATAACCACCAGGGCATCAAGTGCTTTCAGAGTTCCTTGGGGAGGCATTTTTTTTTCTGCGCTGGAGGTAACACCCATATTAACTCATCTGAAGCCCACCTCTGATAACCTACAAAAGCTTATTCACCATATTATAGGTATGCTTTGACTCTTTCCCAACCAGGTATTTTGGAAATTTAACATTTTAAAGAGTATACATATAAGAGCCAGACACTGGATTATTTGTTAGTTCATTTAATTTCAGAACTGGAATCATGTGAGGATAAGGGCAACAGTATTCCGGTAAGATGTGCATATGGATAACAAAGACTTTTCAAAGAAAGTAAAGCTTTTCCCTTTATCATTTAATATACATATATACCTTGAATCATCTCACTGATCTTATTACATATTCCTGCAGCAAAATCCCTGTAGAGAGAAGACAAAGCACCAGGTGAAATGAAAACCAGATGGACCACCAAACATTACGTTTTAACAACAACAACAATAAAAACTTTTACAAAGAATGCTTGCCAAGACTTAAAAGCTTTTTAGAAACGCAGGACACAGGCGCGATCAAGTGATACAACGGGAGCTTCTTCAAATGTGTCAATATGACAAGCAGCAATATATTTAACTACCTAATAAATACTTTCTGTACAATAATCCTTGATATTCTTAAAGTCTGCTCTTCCACTTGCCCTTCCTGTATTTGTGAACTTTTCAACAACTTCAGAAAAAAAAAATCCGTTAAATTTGAATTCAGATTTCCTACAATACTATTATTATACATAATTAAATGTTTTACTACAAGTGACATCACTAATACTACCGGAGAAAACACTAGGTTTTGTGAATGATAGTGTCAATGGAGTTTCCATTCTCCGTAATATGAAAAACTGAAGAATTTACATCTTACTTTGATTGCGCAGAAAAGTTAGCAGCAGCATATATAGCAGCTTCAACTTCCACATTATCATGGGAATCCAGACTCTGACGAATACTGTGATGTGCATTCTTCCTTTCTGGAATTATAGACGCCATGCTGCCCAACATCCTATAGAAATAAAACACAGAAGAATTAGGAAGCACAATGCCTATGAAGAAATGCAAGATGAAACCAAACAGAACTGTAAAAGGACTGGTTAAAAGACTTTGTTTATATATAAATAAATGCTCTTTCACCTCTATTACAGAGGCAAGCAGAAGATAATAATAGGCATATAATTAAAATGTAACAAATATTGGCATATAGCTTCTGTTAGAGGTTTAATAAAACCCATTATATTTTAGTTCAGTAACTTTGTAGCTTGAAATGGGCACAGTGAAAAAATTTTACCATCAAGCATTCTTATAGAACTAAGAGTGCAATATGGTACTGGGAACACTGAGTATTTTTAAGATGCTTTTAAGCTCTGATATCAGCCTGACAGATTTAATGCTATAATGTATTAATGGCTATTTTCATACATGCATGAGGCATACATTATGGGAATCAAATCATAAACTGGGTAGTCTCAGGGGATAAAAAGAACATTTAGAGAGCCGTTTCCAACCTTTCTATCCCTCTTCCAGCTAAGACTGCTGAAGTAAATAATTGACAAACATCTGGAAAGTCAGAAATGCTAACAATAAGCAACGTTTCCAGAGTGTTACCAGAACCAAGGAAGCAAACACCAAACTTTCATCATTTGTTTCTAAGATAATTTGCTGATCTGAGATAAGGTTGTTATTGGTAATGGCGTAGTATAACTGCTAAAAAAGGAACAAAGTACCTATACTTTTATTAAGAATACCTCAGAAGTATCTTTCACACATGTAGAGTCAAGTACAAGACAATTAAAATCAGAATGAATATAGGATTTGGACTGATGGCAATTTTAGCAAGACTTATACGTATATATTTATACACAGCTATCTAGCAATAAAATTCCTGCCTAGACACAAAGTTTTGTTTCAGCCAACTTTTCTTTTGGCATGTTCCTTCTTATTGATACTACTCAAGGATGACAAAACTGATCAACTGAAGATTTTCATACTGCTGAACCAACAGCTATTTTAACCTGTCTTTCACTTGATATATCTTGTGGATTGATGAACAATTCAAGCATATTTGCAAACTGAGCAGATTCCTGAGGCTTCTGACAGTCTGTTAAGGTGGCACTTCACACTAGTCAGCAAGTGTAATCTTACCTTGGAATACAGAAGGAAAACTATAAGAAAAGTTATACATATACCAGACTCACGTATTTCTGAGACACTAGAACATCAAAGCAGAATCTCAAATAATTATGTCAAAAGGAGAAAGAAATGGATGTACAAGCTAAAAAAAAATCTTGTTAATGTCTCCCATCTTTCAATACTGAAATCCGTATCAGTTCTGAATGGACAGAAGAAAAGAACAAGCAAGGGAGAAAGAAGAGTGCTTTCTCCACATCTGAATTCACTTGCATGGGAGTTGGAAGAGGCAATTAAGATGATCAAGTGGTCAGTGTTACAAAGACGGACACCAGGGCAACAAGTCATTAAAGATAGCTTAAAAGTTTTTTTTTTATTTAATTCCAGGAAGGCCAAAGCAATGGCTAATACATGAGCACTTCCTTAGATGTTGTTGATCAGAGACTGTCAAGCAGGAAACATCTAGGACAGCGATCAACGAAAAATACATGCAGGCGTAACAAGGTACACATAAATAAATTGTGTTTATAAGTTAACAAAAATTAATTTGACACATAAGGAAGCACTCTGCTTTTCAATTTTATCTAATTCCATCATACGCAAATATATGTTGCATGTAGCTAAAATCTCAGTTATGCATACAACGTTTCTGTTTTTCGGGTATATAAAACTTCAGTCTTGTGAATTCAGTTTTGCCTGGAGCCATCCACACAATTCTCACCATCATAAGTAGTTAATAATCTGTTCTTCTGCTCACAAATCCTTTTTTTTTTTTTTTACTCCCTTTAAGATGGTTGTCTCTGCTCTTATCTTTATGCCCAATGTGCAAAACACCTCCTACATTTCATTCATGGTTATCACAGATTTATGTTATTCCAGTCTAGGATAATTAGCTAGATGAACCGGACTTACTTGAAATCTCTGTGAAAGTTATAAATACGTACCGAAGTGTAATGGCCCGAGCAACTGGATCATTGCTATGAATTACTGAGAAAATTCTTTTCACAAACTCATCCACATTGAGAATCTTCTCTAAGTGCTTCTCACTCTGCTGAGTAACTTTGAGCACACACAGCCTCAGGAAGTTGTTTCTATTGGAAAATACACGCTTATCTTTAACAGACTGTATTATAACAGAAATTCAAAACAAAAAAGCACTTTAAGCAAGCAAAATGATTACTAAAGATATTTGAGTTAGTTAAAACGAGGCAAAGTCTATAACTTTAGAGATAGTACGTTTCAGTAGGCTGATACAGTTAAAAAGAAAATATTAACAAACTACTTTTAATAGTACAGTTAGCATCAAATTTAGGCCCAATTCTCTTCCAGGGAAACTGGCCTGTTGACATCCATGAAAACGCACTGAACACCTGTGTTGTACATGCTTAGGGACCCAGCTCTGCTAGAAAAGCCTTGAACTAAAACTTAGCTTAGCTAACTAAGCCTTAAAGTCTAATCACCTTTGGCTGGTTTGAGTGAATTTCTTTTCCTTCCTCTTGGTTTTACCTTATGAATCTTTTAAATGAAATCAAAGGCAAACTTTCTGCGCATATAATTTTCGTAAGTTATTACAAAGCAGTTGTAATCCTGCCACATGCATCATTTCGGCATCAGGCACTTGGAAAAGCTATACAGTGGTCTTCGCTATTCACATCATAGCAAAGCAATTTGCAGCAATCTGAATGTTCAATTATTTCTGATCTTGAACGTGCCTACAGGGAGGAATGTGCATCACTGAACTTAATCTCTCACAGCCACTTAAGCCACTAAGGATGGAGCAGGCATGCTCCAAGGAAAAGCGGACGCAGTCCTCTAAAGACTAGGCATCACTGCGCTATTATCGAGCGAGCAGAAAAACACCAAAGCTGCCCAGATGCCGATGTAGCAGGACCTCAGGATAAAATACCTTACTATAGGCCAGAGATTTGAAGCATTACAAACTGACCGATAATACTCACCCAACTCTGAAAACATCAGCTAGCTTTAGGAAAGCAGAATTAATGAGAATAGGGAAGGGATATTTCTGGAAGAGCCTGGGAAAACGAACGACAGCTTCGCACTGCTCCCCGAGTTTGCCAGACCTGAGACCTGTGTGAGACAACAATAGCTACTGAGGAGGCCGAAGCTCCTCCACCCGCGCTGGCGGTGGGGCGGTACAAAAGGAAGCTCCCGGGACTCGCCCTCGAGGGGGGTCGGAGGAAAGGAAGAGGAAGCGGGGAAAGGGGGTACGGGGCGCACCGCCCGGCGGGCGCTAGGGCCCAGCTCGGGGCCGCCCCCTGCAGCGCCGCGCCGGGCAGAGCGCGGGCGCCAACGGCGCCAACGGCAGCCGCACGCGCCCGGACGCCACGCGACAGGTAACACCCCCCCCCGCGCCGCGCGCAGCCCCAGCCCCGCCCCCAGGCCGGCCCCCCGAGAGCGGCCCTCGCAGCCGGCCCGGCCTCCCCCGGCCCTACCTTTGTCCAGCTCCATGAGAGCGGAGTTGGCGTCCAGCTCCTGCTCCCCGTAGCCTGCATCGGCCAGGAAGGATTTGGCGCTGGCAGCCATAGCGACCCCCCCTCACAGCCGGTCGCCGGGAGCGCGCGGCCTTCCGCTGCGTCCGCCGCCCCTGCCCACCGCGCATGCGCAATCACCCTCCCGCCGCTTTCAGCCCGGAGGCGCCTAAGCAATCGCCGCACGACTTGTGAGCAGGCGCAGGCGCCACCCGGGGGAGCGCGGCGCCGGCGGCGCGGCACTGCGCGTGCGCGCCCCAACGGCCCTCCCCGGCCGGCGGCTCGCTCCCCGTGAGTCGCCGGGGAGCGGGAGAGGCCTGGCGGCCCTGCCCCTCCACTCCGCCCAATCAGAGGCAGCGGGCGGGGCGCAGCGGGCGCCGGCTGCCCAATGAGGGGCGGCGGCGCGTTTGGCGGGTCGGTTGGGTGGCGGGAGTTGGCGCCGCGGGGTGGGGGTCGGCGCGCGCCGAGCGTTGGCCATGCTGTGCCGCTCGCTGCTCCGCCGCGCCTGGGCCGCGCCGCCCCGTGAGTGCCGCCGCCGGGCTCGGCTCGACCCAGCCGCCCGGGCCCGTGGCG
Source organism: Struthio camelus (assembly GCF_040807025.1). Lineage (NCBI taxonomy): Eukaryota > Metazoa > Chordata > Aves > Struthioniformes > Struthionidae > Struthio > Struthio camelus. The sequence goes on from NC_090944.1 coordinate 114,008,072, forward strand.
GTGGGCGCCCCCCGGGGAGGGCCCTGCCCGGCGCCGGGGTCGCTCCCGGCGCCGCCGGCGCAACGGGGCCCGCCGCGGTGCGCGCGGCCGGTGCCATTACAGCCCCTTTGTCTCCCTGCAGGTCAGTCGTCGGCGTATCCCCTGCAGCACCTCTTGGACGGCTACCAGTGCAGCCGGGAAGATGACCACCTGTCTTACGGAGAAGTGGGAATGCCGGTTCCGCCCTTCGGCTGCACCTTTTCTGCAGGTAAAGGTATTTTCTGAAGGTCCGGGCTGTGGATACTGTGCATACGTGTGCTGGAAGTAGTCTACTTATTTATTTTAAAATCTCATGATTTGTTTTCACAGTTTCTTGTTTTACACCCAGGACAAAGCAAATCACATAGTCAGTTATAACAGACAAACTTTTAGGCCAAAAGACCTTGTAATTTTTTTCAGGGATTCATGAGATAAAGTGTTTTTACATTAAAGTGAGCTGATAACAGTGTAACTGCATGTAGGTGTGGTATAAACTGGATCACGGAGTTCCTATCTGTCCTAGTAGAAAGCATTCAGTTAAGGGACTAAGTACAAAGCATTTACTGTAATGGCTTTCTGTTTCAGCTTTGTCCGTGTCAAGGTTTGTCCTCTTAATGTACAGCTATGACACTACTAGGCTAAAGATTTGAAAAATCGGGCTTTGTGCAAAATACATAAGAGCTGGAGCAGGATGAAGGACAGTGAGTGGCGAATCAGGAGCAGGATGTATGCCACTAGATGTCTATGTAGCGTTTCCCCATGATAGATATCCCTGTAGTGTTTCCCCATGATAAATACGTGATGAATGAAGTAAGCATAGAAGCTTAGGTCTTTGTCCTTTAGGTCGCAACTCTTTCATTTGCAAAAGTAGTCTAGTACTGGCATGAGCCTTTCTCCAAGGCTACTTCCTGCTTTTCCATCTCAGACCCGTAGAAAGCACTGGAGGTTGTAGAGGGCAGGTAGTAATGATGTAAAACAGGAACTGTCACAGCTGCCAAAAGAGGCTGTTATCTCACAATCTGCTCTTTGAGCCATTGGTTCTCCCATATATAGTAACTCTTGAATGGGATATCTAGAAACATTGCTGGGCAATATTTCTTTGTTTTGAAAATGAGAACTACTGTATAAATATTTTTTATTGGCACAGCAATCTATTTGCTCTATACCCTATTAAAAATGTTTGCGGCCCTTGACCAAGGGTGGGGGGGATGGTCATGAATTATCTACTTAGTACTCAAATAAATTAAAATTTCTTTCAGCCCCGAATCTGGAGCACGTACTGGCAGTTGCAAATGAAGAAGGATTCGTTAGACTGTATGACACTGAAGCTCAATCTAGCAGCAAATTTATCTTTAAGGGTAAATATTATAGAGAATACAATCTTCATTTGATGTGGCAAGTAGATGATATACTGGAATCAGAGAAAACTTTTTCTAAGTTGTTTACACACAAATATGGGCAGTACTTGCATCCTTTCCTATCCTTTCATGAGTGTTGTTTACAGCGGTGTGAGCATGTTCTTAGACTAGCACTACTAAGTGAATTGTTCTGTGTTTGTTTTTCACGCCTAAGGCAAGCTGTTGACAAGTAACAAATTTTGATTTCAGTGTCTGATGTTCTTTTGCGTTCTGCAAAACATCTTCGTGTTGCAATGCACTGAACTAATCCTGGGTTTTCTTCTTCCTGTCAGAATGGCAAGCTCACTCAAATGCTGTCTTTGACATTGCCTGGGTACCAGGGGAACACAGAATTGTAAGAAGACTTTTGCCATCTAACTTTATTTTTAATGCTTTGGCAACTTGCTGCAGAGAATGACTAAAGCTGTTTATTCTTTCTCTTTAAGGTCACTGCTTCAGGAGACCAGACAGCCAAGGTGTGGGATGTGAGAGCTGGGGAGCTTCTTGGCATATGCAAAGGTCACCAGTGTAGCCTCAAGTCAGTTGCTTTTTCTAGGTTTGAGAAAGGTAAACGTTGACATTTTCTGCTCCTCTGTTTCTCCCCCTTTTTTTCCCCTTACACATCAATACTTATGAGGGTAAAAAAGGGCTTTAGAAATCGATGGTAATGCACAAATAGCTCAGGCAGATTGTGAGCAGTGACCTAGTCAACGAAGCGAAACTAACTTTTGGGAACTTCTTTTAGGGATAGAAGGTGCGTTCACTGTTTAAGCTTTGCTGTTTTCTTGGGAAAATATAATATATTATTGCAAATACATATGTATATTTTGCATATATTTACATCATATTGTATTATTACAATTTATCTTGGCTTCGAGGAAGTTAGAGTTACAGTAAAATTAGGGCCTTAGGTGTCAGATGCTAGCAGGTGATCTGATGCTAGTATCTGCACGTTTCTAATCTTGGACAAGTTTAAGACATGATGTTGGAATCATTCAGCCCTTATTTACGTAGAGAAGTGTCTAAATAACTCTTTTCACAGGCAGTCCTTTCTGGAGCAGTAAGGAAAGACTAGGCAGAGTAAGGAAAGCAGTTAAGTGTTGCAGGATCAAGGCCCAATTTGCGTATATCTGGGACTGGCATCCCAAGTGTTGGGGCAGAAGAGCCAGAGGCACATATGTGGGATTGTACTGAATTCAGTTAATTAAATTAACACCTTTGGATGCTAATAGTTCTCTCTCTCTCCGCCCCCCACCCCCAGCTGTCTTCTGTACTGGAGGGAGAGATGGAAACATCATGGTTTGGGATATCAGATGCAACAAGAAAGGTAACTGAACTGAACAGAAGGGCTTACTATCTTGTGTGGGAAGTAATATTCAAATATACTTGTTGGACTGGAGCTTTTGCCACTTTGTAACAGTTTCAGATTTGCAGCATGATCTACATGCTGTCCTTACAATACACTGTGTATCAGTAGGGAGATGCAGAGAGCACAAAATATATCCTTGGATAGGAGGTCACTGAGATAGATTGGCTGGGCGATAGTGATCAGTGCAGAAGCATCTGCAGGGATGAAGCAAAGCTGAGAAGACTTTAGGCAGAGCAGGAAGGAGAGCAAAACACAAGAGCCTAAGGGCTTGTAGTTCTTGGAAGCAACTCAATGTATTAGGGGAATAACTGCTGAGAGCAGGGTGAGGTGGAGGGCTCCTTCTGCTCCTCCTTCTGCTTCCTGGAGAAGGTCTCTCTTTTCCTTCCCAGGTCATGCCCTTAAATCTCTTCTCAGTTTCTTGCTCTGTCTCCAGCAGTTTCCTGACGTGTGCTGCCAGAACGTCTCACAGTTTCATCTCTCTTGGGTTCTCTAACTCTTGACCCAGCAAGTGGGGGGAAAAGGGAAGCTGTGCATAACGGAAGTGGAAGGTACAGGGCAAAAAAGTATAAAGTAACTGTCTTCTATGACAAGGCTTGTAAAGCAATCGGAGTCTGATCAAGTGAGGAGTACGGGACAAAAGGGTAAATAGAAAATGAGGAAATAGAGTGGAAGAACACTGGAAAACTGCCTGCATGTTCTGCTCTGGATGAAATCTGCTGAATGCTCCTAATCAGGATGCGTGCTGAAGACTTCAGGGTAGTGATTTCCAAAGGCAGTTTGGCTGTACCAGTTTTAGCTTCGGTGTCCAAGCGACACTGACTGCGGCAATTTTTTTATATAGAGTATGCGCCTGTTTTCTATTGTGTTTTTCTCATCAGTGTCATATGTAACTAACAATTTTTGTTTTCAGAATGCGTTTATGATATTTAAAGGTCAATCTCAGCCACTTTTTAGGAAGTTTTCCAAACTGCTGTCTGTTTAATAAAATGATGGCAAGATCATGTTGGCATGGAAACTATTAATTGAGATGTCTTTGATTTCTTTCAGATGGATTTTATAGGCAGGTGAATCAAATCAGTGGCGCACACAATGTGGTTGACAAGCAGACTCCTTCAAAAACAAAGAAGAGGAGGCAGAACCTGAGAGGACTTGCTCCCTTGGTGGTAGGTATCTTGGAGACAAAACAAACGTTGGCCTCTGTTTGGAGGACAGTGTTATGCATAGTAGTCTTCCTAAGAAATTGCAAGGAATATCTAGCTTAAATATGCTAAACGCTTCAATTTATCTTTGCAGAAGCATGTTTTTGTCTCATGGTCACCTGCTTTAGCTAACTTTAGGCACTGTTTAACTGTCTAATAACCTACATAAGTGAAAGCCATCGCTGTGCGAATGCCATGTGAAAACATACCTTTTTTTCCAGAGAGGAGGAATGGCCAGCATTCCTTTTTGGGGAGGAGGGGATGTTCTAATTTTTTTCTTCCAATCTGACCATACAAATGTTTGCCTTATTGGAATAAGATCTGGATTTACTTAATCTATTAAGCCTTGTGATGAAGGCAGTTCTGGATAATAATGGGCAGCTCTGGCTATTGTCAGCGCCTGGAAGGTGTAATCGTAACGTTCTACTCAAACACTTGCCGTTCAGTGGCAATTTCACTGGTTGGAGAGGTTTGAAGGACTGATGTGTCATCAATGGCATCTAGTATTCCAGCCCCTTCTGCCTGTAGAGACCAGCTTGCTGGAGAACGTGAAACTTATTCTGGCGGTAGAGAGAAACTAAGAGGATTAAGCTAGTTCTAAAGCAAAACTCAGGCTAGCCTATGACCAAGAGGAATGTGGATTGTCTGGCTGAGAGGAGGTTTCCTCAGTACTTCTTGACCTTGAACTAAGCAGCTAGGTCTTGCTGACCTTGAAAGAAAACAAACGGCTTTTTCTTTTCCTTTAAGGATTTCCAGCAGAGTGTAACTGTGGTGCTGCTTCAGGATGAGCATACTCTTATTTCTGCAGGAGCTGTTGATGGGTAAGGAGGGAGGATGCATGACTTCCTGTGCTGTTATGCATGTTCTTTGTAGCAACTGGGGGACACAGTCCTCTGGCTCACGTTAGTCTTCTGGGTATTTTTGGTTTGCAGTACCTTGCTTTTAAGCATTGCAGGTGACACTGACTGTTCAGCTCAAATCCCGGAGCCCCTAAAAGCCATACTTGGGCCCTGATACTCTGGTGTACAGGTACATGAGATGCCCTCTGTGACTCCTTTTTGCAGGAAAGTCGGCTCTACCTGACAATTGAAGAAGTTTACTAGTGATAACACTGCTTCTAGATAAGGTATTTTCTAGAATAGGCAGAAAAAGTTCTATAGCTTAGAAATAGATGGGTCCCTCCTCCCTTTCCAAGGAAGGAAGGGACAAACATAGGGAAACAACGGCACAAAGAAGTTAGGAGATCTTTCTAAGATCACACAGTGTGACCCACAAAGCTATAGTTACAATGAGGTACCTCATTGCAACTGTACCTCATGCTGTCAGCTTGCGTTACCTTAGCTGAATGTTGCTTTTCTTTCGTACTGCAGAGTGCAGCAGTGGTACGAATTGTGCTTCTGTGGTAAAAGTTCATTTAAGGGCCTTAGCTATGGGGCAGAAGAAGAACAGTTCTTATGTGTCTATTCTTATGGCGCTATTGGACCGTAAGTAAACAAACTATTGTTAGACAGTGATCTGTTCTGGGACATTAGTGGGTGGTTGGTGCCTGGATATGTGTAGGCATGCTTGGGAAAATGTTGCCTTGAGTCACAAAGGGTGCATTCTTTTAGGTGCCAGATCTATTGCAGCATCTTGGAACTCGAGCAAACTGCATCACTGATTAACATGGAGATTATCTGCTGGGGTCTTGATTCTTCAGCCCGCTCCATGCGGTCAGAGCCTTTCTGAGGCCAAAGTGATTATGACTCCTCTGCCGGTGACTCGTGACAGGCTTGCTCCTGGAGAGCAAGAAAAACATTGAAGCAACTGTCAGGAGTATAAAGGCATCCTTGCTATTTCCTCTTTTACTTGAGAAAAGTTGACTTGCCAGGCCATGTTGTGTCTTGTGTTAGTTACAGAAGACAATGCTGCCTCTTCATCCTTACCTAGCAGAGCAATTGTTTTGCTTTCAGCATGTCTCTGCTCTAGTTTTGCTCACTTGTGCTCCTTATCACTGGACACCTCTCAGCAACGAGCAAACAGTATTTCTGTACTTCTTTAGAATGCTCTATCAGCATTGCAGAGCAGATTTAGAAGCTGAAGACACTTGTGTTTCTGTGTTTCAGTGTGATCAAAGTATGGGACTTGCGCAGGAACTATGCCACTTATCGTCAGGATCCAGTGCCATTTAAGTCTTTTTGCTACCCTGGGACCAGTACTCGCAAACTTGGTAAGTTATTGGATCATGCATTTGCCAAAGTGTAACTGGAATCCGAGAAGTACTGACAACCCTCTCTCTCATCTTTATAGCCAATTATATATCAGACTGACAGGTTCAGCAAGATTTTTTTTTCATTGCCAATACCGAATTTTCAAGTTGAAGACTGGAAGTGCCCCATTTCTGCATCGTTGTACCAATGATTTAAAAAAAAGAACAAACTTTTGATAGGCTTCAATAGCGTAGTTTCAGAAATGGAGCTGAGGGAATAATAGAGCTTTGTAGGTGGCATTTAACTAATGGTTCTGGTGTGTGAGTTGAAATCAAACTGAGCTCCTTTGCATTGTGGATCTTGCAAAGAGAACAGAAGGGGCTGGGTTTTTTCATTGTAATCTTTGAGAGTTGAGCAGCACTTGAAGCTGTTTGTTACCATAAACAATAGAGTTCTTGTTCATGCTGCTCTATGCTTCTTTGTATCTTAACTTCTTATAAAGCTGTGATCCACTATAGTAATTCCAGATGACTTGTCTAATCAACTATCTCGATGTGGTAATGATTGGTATCACACTCGGGAAGATGATGGAAATCCTCCAGGAGCTGGCTATGAAATAACTCACTATCAGGGAAAGATTCTTCTTAATCCTAAATCGCTAACAAATTAGAGGATGGCTTATTGTACTGAAGCATGAGGGTTTCTATTTATTTTAGTCTCTGCTTCTACAATTGGATGTTCCTGTTATGCGTTTGTAACTATCGAATAAACAACTTGCTTGCTATCAAGGTGAGAATTCTCTCTAAACTTCACCATGAATTGCCATGGGAAATTGTAGACGTTAATTTAGAAACTTTACTTCTCCAGGAACAGCTCTGTCAAACTCTCCCAATGACAATCTCTCCTATGTGATAGAAATCCTGTCCAAATTTCCCCCTCTAAGCATTCCTGTGAATGTTTGTCAAAATGGTTTGTAATGGAGTTATTTCTTAAGATGAACTTCTGACTTTCTCTTTAGGATATTCTAGTCTGGTTTTGGATTCCACTGGCGCTAATCTGTTTGCTAACTGCACAGATGACAGTATCTACATGTTCAATATGACAAGTTTAAGGACCACTCCAGGTAAGAATATCTGTGGAACCAGCTGCAAAAATAGTGCCGCGTACAGCAAGGTTACTAAGCTTATCCACAAAACCAGGCATCCATAAAATCTAGCAGCAGGCAGCCTGGAGTAGTGTTGCATGGATACAGACCTCTGCTTCAAATTTGGTCTTGATCAGTAATGAAAACAACATTGTATGAACTGCAGGTGGTTTGGTGGTAGAGGTGTAAAGAGCTTAGTCTCAGCCTTGAGTGCTCCCGCTGTGCAAACCAGCATTGTAATTGCTGCTTGTTGGAACCCTGCTTAGCAGTTCTGTTAAGCAGGCCAAAGGCAAGGACCTGTCTCACCACCTTATAGGTTGACAATTGGCAGTGCTAACAAACGCGTTATGGAGAGTAACAAGACAGTTTTCCCCTTTGCTGTGGCTTGCAGAGACAGCTTGAAGGCATAAGAAATCTATTGCAATCCCCTAAGTCTAAGACTATCTGGGAGAAGAGGCATCTGTTAAAAGAGCTGTTCATGTTTAGCAGTAAGCCACCCGCGTAAAAGTGATGGCGTAAGAACATAGATAAGGGCAGACACTTGTTCACCTAGATTGAGACTAACAATAGGTTGCATATTAACTCCAGTTATCTTGTTAGGAATGATTAGCATCCAGCCTAAACCAAGTTTGAATCTTCTTCTTACTGACAGTCTCTGATTTTCAAGCTCTATTGGGTATGAATTCATGTAAAGTGGTCACCTGGTGATGATGTGTTTAGACATTTTAAGCTACCACCCTTTTCAATTTAGCTAAAATAGTAGATTTTTTTGTGGAAAAAGGATCTTCAACATATGGTGGCATCTTCAACTTTTTAGATTCTTTCAGTTCTGCATCTGTGACCTTTATGTTGACAAGATGGCTCACAAACTTTGCACTTAATTATTTGTCATGGGCCAGTGGATGCTTCTCAGAAAGCAGCAAATCTTAATCGATGTGTTCCGGTCAGACATACGTATGATTTAGTTTCCACTGCCTTTTCTTAGTTTTTCAGTGAATTGAAATTAAATGAACAATGCACCCTTCTGTATCCTCTCCAGGAAGACAATCTGGTGGGAGTGCTTCCAAAGTTGAGAAGTAGTGCAAGTATTAAATATTAATAGATCAATTGTTGGTTTTAACCCTGGGTGTCACTGCTGAGCTGTAGAAGTATTCTCACTGGGCTGTCCCCCTGGAAGAATGGGTTCTCTCCAAAGTGCAGGATGCTCTGCCATCTGCCTCTTGATTTAGTAAGTGCCTTGTGTTGCCTTGTGTGTAGTGGATAAAATCTGAAGAGAAATCCTGATTCACCCTGCTGGATTTTGAATCCTTGAAAACCTTGAACTTTCAGAATGGTTTCGGGAACGGTGTGCTGTTCCTCCTGCAGAGGGCAGCACCAACCTGTGGGTTGGTGTGAGCAGCTGGGGAGGACGCTGGGCCTCTTTCCTCGATCGCACCTACTCTTATCTAATGTTGAGACAGCGTTAGTTTGAAGGAGAATGTGAGGAAATCATTCTGTAATAGGATTTGCCTGTAGGCCTCTCTTAGGAGGATACTCATTGCTTTGTAACGACTGCATTGAAAGAGTTTTAGGTAAAAGTCAAAGGGTCTTCTGGAGTCTGGCAACTTTTTGAAAAACTACAAAGGCAACCACGTGGTCTCTGGTCTGAGAGTCCACGTTTCTTGCCAAAAACACTGTGGAAAAGGAATTGAAAACCCTCTAACCATCTACTAAACTGCTGCTTTTGTGCTGCACTGTCTTGGGTCCTGCAGTGTTTGTGGTGTCAACGCTTCCAAGCTTCTTATGCCAGAGCTGGTAGAGGCCAAGTCAGTCACACATGGCACTAAATTGGGAAACTTGCCCTTTCTGTCCTGATAAGAAGTCTGGATGTAGTGCAGCCAAGTGCTCTAGATCCACATTCAGCTCCTGTGTTGGCTGTTGGCGCTTCCAGTTCTTGCAATGTGAAGAACGGCAGCTATTCAAGGCGATGGTTTCAAGGCTTTAGCAGATCAGCTGAAGCATTACTGGGACTTTAGAAACAGGTAATAGACAAGTGTAGCTGACATAATATATGTTTTTTTTAATGAAATAAAGGTGCTGGCGGCAAGAAAAGCAGTAGCAAATGCCTTTTTTGCTTCAGTGAAAGTAGGTCCTAGCTATGTCTTCTCTGTGGCTATCGCTGTCAATTTAGCAGGAGTGGTGATTGTGGCTGTGGGAAGAAGAGACAAGAAATCTTAACTAATGTGTTGGGGTAGCCCAGATGATGTCTTGGCCTAATCCTGATATGAATGAAACGAAAGCTTTAATAAAAGGGCCCCTAATTACTAATGCTACGGAGAGAACTGTTGAGGGAAACCTGCTTTGTATCAGAAGCTACAAGGGTTCCTATTGAGTAATACTTCCTGCTGCCTGGTGGCTGGGGCTTCAAGCCCTAGAGCAAGGGAGCGGTATAACCACTTTCTCTAGAGGACATGTGGCTAGGCAGGAAAAGCCTGTAAGATCAGCCCTGCTTATGTAATCAACTCCACAGCTGTGCATTGAGAGGTGTTTTTATCTTCACTTTTTGTCTCATAGTGGCAGTTTTCAGTGGACACCAGAATTCTACCTTTTACATCAAATCCAGTATTAGCCCAGATGACCAGTTCCTGGTTAGTGGCTCGAGTGACTGCAACGCGTATATCTGGAAGGTGAGATGCTTGGGAGAAACCCAAGTTTGCAGCCCCAGGCTGGCTGCCCAGAACTGCTCTGTTGTTTTGTTTCATTTGTTTTTCATGCTCGCATAGGACACTCCCTGCCTCCCACTCCTGCTTAATACAGCATGGGGTTAGCTCCTGGCCTGTTGTGCCCAGAGTGTGTTGCTGTCAAAGCTCAATGTAACTATTTAATGTAAAACAGAGCTAACCTCCTGCCATCAATATGTCTCTCATCACTGCTGCTTATTGCAAGTTCCTGATCTTAATCTGGTTTTAATGGGCATTAAAATCCTCTTTCAATCCTGTTGATTCAGCCAGCTATGGCAAGTAGACAGTTTTTGGTTCATGTTTAGCAGTGGAGCGCGTTATCAAAAACCTAACAGATTAATTGTCTTAAAGGGCACTGTTTTTTTTTCTCCTCTTTTTTCCAACACTTGTTTCAGACATAACTTTTTCTCGTGCTTAATTTACAGTAGTTACAGCCTTTGTATTACAGCAAGTGCTCAGTCAGAGCCTTCAGCAAAATTCCAAAGCACTGTCTGACAGTTGAGAGGCTTAGTCACTTGGTGTCTTGCACTGACGTGTAGGAAATGCAAATGTCACAAAGTTAATAGCAGGGACCTCAGAATGAAGCATGCTTTGAGTTCTGTTCCCCATAGTTTGCAGACGTATGGGAACAGGGTGGACTTTATATCTGAAGGAAAATAGGTAGAAATGTGGATGACTGTTTCAGTTTTTCTTATATAATTTGTAGGGAATGCTGACTTGTTTACCCCTTTCATGATGAGTTTGAAAGTAAAATAGAAACCTCAGAGCAGAGGGCCACCCTGCTGTGGTTGTGGTTTGAACATGTAGTCTTTTTTTGATTCTCACCTCACTTGTAAGCAGATAGATTGCTTGCTCAGAAGTAGCAGGAGTGTAGTAGCGTGGCTAGTCCTGTGTTAAAACAGAGGGTGTAATTTTAGCCTTCCTAGTGTTCTGAGCTTGTTCAGCAAAAATACCTGTGAAAAAAGTTGGGTTCTTTACACCTGTTTATCACACATTTTGCTATTTTCCTGGAATGCAGACTGGGACTGGGCCAAGAGCATTCAAGGATGTCATAAAATCTCAAAGTTTAAGCGAATACATTTAAAATGCGTTTGCGTACTGAAGGCTTTATTGCTTTCACATGTGGATGACATGGTATTGCATATTTATTAAATAATTTAGATGATCATCTGATCAGATCATAAAGATGATCATCTTTATTTTCATCCCATAGTCATGTTAGAAAGTGGGACTTTCAGCGAAACTCTGTCTCATTTCTGATCTGTCTTATCCAGAGACTTCTTAATTTGTTTTAAATGCAGGCAGATTTTAGTGAAACTGAAATGTGTGCATCTCTTCCAGGGATGAGCACTTTTTATGCTGTGAACGTATGTAGTTAGATATTTCATGAGCATTAACAGGTAATGTTGGAACTAGCTTAATAAAAACTTCTAGCTCTCCATCTTTAGAGAGGAATGAAAGGCAGAGCAAAAAATGTTGTCCACCCAGATTATTTCTCTGAAGAAATTTGGCAGCAATGCTAAATTGTGTTTGGGTCAGTATTTCCCAAGGAATACTGTGGCTAGAAGTTATTGCTGAATGGACAGGAATGCTGTTTCAGTCTGGTCCACATGCAACATCACTTTTAGGCAATGAACACTCACTTTGTGGTGTGTGTGGTGGTTTTTTTTTTTTATTTAATTACTAGTCTGATTAATGAACTGACTCTTGAACAACTCTTAAGTTTATTTAAAAAAAAAAAAAAACTGTGGGCAGAGAAGTTTCTATCTACAAGAATGGTACGTAGCTGGCATCCGCTGACTCCCTGGAAATAGAAAACGTGCTTTATAGACATGTGCTTCCATAGTTCTATTGCCCTTTGAATCCTCTGGTATGGGCCACTTCAAGCTGACTGGATTAGGTAACCCTTTGGTCTGTCCCAGTGTTGAGTTTTCATGCTTCTTTATCATCTGGTGTATAAAACTATATGCACCATTTCATCCTGAATCTTGAAGACGGATACAACAGCTGTTTCAATGAGTAGGATAAAGCCTCATTTCCTAGGTGTTTTTTCTATAGTTTCTCATTTATTAATAACGCTAACTTCCCGTCAGTACCCTGTCAAATCAGCAAAAAGCAGCATAAACTGAGGTTAATCCTGACATGTGCAGGCTGGCAAACTGTCTTTGGCCAAACTGAATGGATACTGCTGTAATTCTGCCCACCGTACTCCATGGGAACACTGTCTTCACGGCCTCTCTCTGAGGCATGGAGCTGTTTCAAGATCGCTGCCCTCTTTCAGGTGTGGACCTGCTGGCCAATTTCACCCAAAGGCTGAAGTAGATAGCAAGGTTTTCTACAATGAGGGGACCCATCTTTCTTAAGAAGCAAAGCTAAAACTGAGAGTTTCTGGACTCCAGCGTTCCAGTGACATAATGAAATGCAAACTCAGAAGTCTTGTAATACTGTTTTTTTTTTTTTTCTAGCACCCAAGGAGAAAGACTCATTTTTATTGACAGTGTAGTCTGGCCTCTTTCTCCTTCAAATTCCAATTACTGCACCCTCCTTTTGTGCACAATAGTATAAATTAGCTGTAATTGGTATATTTGACACTAGTGTACTGTAAAACCAGCATGATGGCAGAGTCTGGCCCAGCAAGTGTAATTCTCTTTCTCTGCTTTCCTATCAACAAGCAATGGCTACTAGACTGCTATTGTGTCTATGTTATACGTGTATAGCAAGACTCCTATTAAATGTAAATGAAGGTGTTCTCTGCACCAAGATCTCCTGCAGTTTATTCCCTATTTAGGGATTTAGTTTCCATGGTATTGCATGTTTTTGGCAGGGAAGGGAATGCTCTGAACAAGGCATTTAGTAGATATTTAGTCAAGTGGTTTCCTCCGCTATGCCAGGAAAAAGTGGCCTGTTATGATAAACCTGTTTACCTTTGAACAACTTTAAGATTCTGAAGCTGGGTATTCAATTTCAGCTTTGCAGGCTGTTATAGGAGGGAATCCACAAGGAAAACTTGTGCAGAAACCCAAAGCCTTCCCTGATGTCTTGCATCTTCCTTTGAAAACCATATGCAATATCTCCTTTTCCCATACATTGAAGAATCTGTTCATTCACTTAGTCATTTATGCAAATCCTCCTCATAATGTCACATCAGTAGTGGTGACTCATAGCTCCAGAAAGCATTGCCTGCTGAAAGCATGCAAAACTTGGATGTAATCTGCTTGTGTGCATTTGTGTATGTATGTGTGTTTTCTTCCTCAGGCCACCTAAACGAGCTTCAGTTTTATCTCTCACTTATGTGAGCTGCAATTGAAGATTAATAATAATACTGTAGAGCAGGAGAAAGCTCTTTATGAAGGGTGTAAGAGAAATGGGGATCAGTTTAATGAACATGTGTGCTTTAGGGAGGTTTTTATGATCTTTTAAAAGGCTCTTTGATCTAGTGGAATGGCTGGAAGAGGTACTGCCACTTGGCAGCTACACAAATACCAATCCTAAAGCCAGGGAAGATTCATCTATTGGATTTTATTGGTGGTGGGTTTTTTTTTTGTTTGCTTGTTTTTCATTAATAAACCATTGACCTAAGATTGGGACACTTGTAAAACAGCAGCAGAATATATTTGGGAAACTCCTACTTTGAATTTAGAATAGGCAAGCCTTACGTAGAACAGACAAGGTTACTTAGTGTAGTCATGTGCTTGCGTAGTGTGTTGAGTTGACAACTCTTGAGGCAGAAGTCCTGTGTGTAGCAGGAGCTAAACAAGTGTTTCCAGGCAAGTCAGTACATCTCAGTGCTGACCAGCTGCTTTACCTCTAGAAATGAAACGTGAACTAATTCTTAGCGCTCAGTCAGTCATTGCCTGTCAGGAAAGATTGCCCACAGTCCTTGCAGTGAGGACACTTTGTGGGGGAAGAAGGACATTCAGACGACTCTGACAGTCCCTGAGGTACTGAAATGAAACCGTGGACTTATTCTATATAAGCTACTGCACAGCTGTCATGGAGTAGCTACCCTTATTAATGTCATTTCTGTGAAATTAATTCCTCCCTTGCTTTAAGATGTTAAATCCTGCCGAGAACGTTGTCTTTGCACAGCTGCAAAGAGTAGAGATGCTGTGGTGATTTTTGGGAGAGTGTGACACCTCCCAAGATATGTAGTACTGAAAAGAAGTTCTGGGAGTAAGGAACAGCGATTTGCAGCTGGGTTCTCCTCTCAGCTGTAGTGGAGTATGATGACAGGCTGAAAGTATTTGGTTTGTGTGTCTCATGTAGAAAAGATAGGAAGTATTCATATGCTTCACAGGTGGGCTGTGGAGTTCTTTCTTACTAATGTGTATTAGGCTGTAGGTCTTCTGATTTTATACTTATTTTTCTATGAAATTTTTAAGGTTTCTGAGCCCAGCCTTCTTCCACGGATACTGCTTGGTCACTGTCAAGAAGTTACCTCCGTTGCTTGGTGTCCTTCAGACTTCACTAAGGTTTGTTTTCTAGAGAATTGTCTTTCCTGGGAAACAATAGATGTGATGTGAGAACATCTGCTTTTCAAAATTTAAGCAGTATTTTTTAATTTGGAAATACGTTCTTAGTTAACAACTTCCAGAAATGTTCGGTTTTGGAGGCAGTAAACCAGGCACATCACATGAATACAATGTATCTGAACTTTTTTATTATTTTCAAATAATTTGGATGACTTGCTAAGATCTAGCAAATTGTATATGAACAAAGGCTTCTCCTGATGAGAGCTTGTTACGCTAACTCTAGGAGAAAAAACTATGTAGCTATTTCTTTAGGGCTTTCATAAGCCAACAGCTTGTTTTATGGTTCCATATTTATGGCGTCCATACGTAGCTGACCATTGATACACGTGTCGGATTTGTATGGAGTGGCAAGAAGTTTTGAATGTCCTTTCAAGAACACATGTGGGTTCTTTAATTGTGATTTTTTTTTTTTTTGCCTAAAGTTGAGCTGTTCTTATGGCAAATGTTTGTGTGTACACCCACAAACCTACAGTGGAATTGAGTTGGTAATTATCCACTAAAGGGAAGAGAATTGTGGTAGGAAGCTGAGTAACGTAGTCGGCCTAACTAAAAATGAGAAGTAACCCTGAAAAATCCTAGAGTGTCCTAACAATAGCTAGAGTTTCTTTCACCCAACAGCATTAAGCAAGTCAGCCACTTTCCCTAACTTTCATTGTTGCACCAGGGCTTTGGAACAGCCTTGCAGTGCGGGAGAATGGGAGTCTTGCAGACAACCATATGAAGAATTGTTCTAGTCGTATAGGTTGTGCAAGGATATGTGAACTATCATTTTAGATTAAATCTGTGGTATGTGTAGCCCAGCATCCTGATCACGATGGCTTGGAAATGCAGACCAACATAACCTTTAAAATCTTTGTCAGCACAGGTGAGAAATAGTTAACTATTGTACAGAAGCATGAAGACAAGTGAAAATGATAACATTAAGAAAAGAGGGGGAGCTGCTTGGAGTGATTTGAGAGGCAAAGTTGCTTTCTGTAGGTGTCATACTGGTGTCACAGGGTCAGAGTAGAGGCATTTTCCTGTCCAGGTTACTCTGAACTTTGACCACAGCATTTCCCTTTTCTTGCTGCTATGTGAGTCATTAGATAATTGGTCCAAAGAGAGCCATAAAAGTGTGGGATAGACAGGTTCTGTTGCTTCTTTGAAATATGCCACAGATCATTTTGGAATGCATGAAACCAAGGCTGGAATCTAGACTAATGTTTCTAGCAGTGTTGATTTCTCTGCCAGATACTGCTAACATCAGGGTCTGCAGAGATCCTGCTTGTGCTTAAGGCTAGCGCAACAGCCTTCCAATGTCACCTTCTCAGTATGTTGCAAATGTTTGTCCTCAAGCAGAAAAGGTCCTGAATGACAGCGGCAGCCCTAGATGCAGATGCAGAAATGTCCCACGTTGTTTCCTGCTTCTTTGAACATATACAGCAGGGCATGACTGGATAGCTTCTATTGTCTGAGTAGCTGAAATTTCAAAATATGCATTGCCCCTTCTTGAGCAGAGCTATGTTAACGCAAATGGTTACTAGTGGCTGAGGCTTTTCTCGTGGGAAAAGGTAAAGGCTTTTTGCCTGTGAGGCAGCCTTGCTCCTTTAAAACTAGGATGTCTCTCTGGTACACTAATGAAATAGGGTTGTATTTTGTCTGTGTTCTGGACAAATCCTGTACACCCTCAACCAGGGTTTCACCCTGCGTTCATATTGGCATAGTGTCTCAGGTGTAGCTATTCTAGTTCAGTTGGCCTGTGAACCACTGGATGTGGCCTGGTCACTCCTAACAAACTAATTTATACTGTAGATTGCTACGTGCTCTGATGACAACACTGTGAGGATTTGGCGCTTACAACGTCGTCCTGAGGAGGAGAAATCGGTGTTCAGCAAAACTAACTTGGTGGGCTGGGTCACTCGGAAGAAACCAGAAGAACAAGATGGAATAGGTAAGGACCCTGAGGTATCTTATTCTGAATTTTGGGTGTTCTCTGTACCAGCAGAAGCCTTCTGCCTGTCTTAGTCTTCTATTTTTTCATATTCGTGAATAATTCATATGGCCAGCCAGATACTTCTACTGGTAAGTACTTCTACCACCAACTAGAGGAGCTAGCTGAAATATCATACAGCTATGCTGAAGTCTCCATGACCAGGCTGTATGGCAAATATTTATTAACACAGCTTATTGGGCAGCCAGATCTTCACTAGGCATCAGCAGGGTTATTGATAATTGACCAGCCAAAGCAGATGTCGTGCCTGCATGGACTTCTTTAACCAGCAGAGCTGCAACCCAGAATCATGGACTTCAGAACTGAGTCCCTGCAGCTCCAACTAAAAAGGATTTGGTTATTGTCTATAGCAACAGGATTTTGATTTTGTTTTGGGGTGGGTGGGTTGGTTGGTTTGTGGGTTTTTTTTTTTTTTTTTTTTAAGTCAAATAGTAGCTGAGAGCAGGAAGGTCATATGCTTTTTTGAATCTGAAATTTTACCCATTAAAGGGCTAATGGCACATATACAGCCCTGGAACTTTGAACTGTTTCCTCCTGCCCAGCAGATGAATTCAGCATAGTATTCTTTGCTGCTGCTATTGAGTGATACGTTTCTTTCTTAGCTTCATGTGGTCAGAGCTACTGACTGTCCTGTACAGACAAAAAGTACTCAGTGAAAGGATTTAGAAAATGCCCTTAGCCAATCACCATGTGTACATAACATTCCAAAATTAATCAATAATGAATTAATCAAGTAATTCATCTATTCACCTGTTAAAGCTAGTTAATAAATACCATACCCTCCTAGAAAGCCTAGGAGATCAGATGAACTGTGCAGCATACTTTCAAAAATAGCAGGTCTGAGCTGTATCACTCTCAAGAATATCTGAGTTTGGTCTAGATCATTCTGATATATACATATTAAGATTTCCCAGCAGGAAAAATGAGTTCAGTGTATGCAGTGTTGCCTCTATTCTGAATCGCTGCTCCTCTGCGGAAGAGAAGGTAGCCTCTGGACAGTACCGCAAGCCAAAAGAAAGGAGCCTTGCATCATAGCATTACTTCTGACTTGTCTGAAACTTGCATTGTGTTATGTTAGTGCAGGTGAACGGAGAATAACCACCCCAAAAGTGAGGTAAGATGAGCTTCTCCGTATAGTATAGTAGCTCTGAAACTAAGTATACAATAGCTCTGCAGCAGCTGTTGATGTGACTTCCTGTGTTCCACCTATCTTTTCAAGCCACTCTCCAAATGAATTTCACCTTGGCTAACACACATACAGGCTGAAGGTCTCCCAGTCCCACTAATGGGATAACATTGCATCTAACCTTTTGCCGGTAAGTAACAGTCTTGCAGGAAGCTTGCAGGACAATAGGAGGGACAGTGCCAGGTCTGCTCCATAGTTAGTAAATTGTTTGTGTATATGCATACACTCTGCTTCCGAGAAGCCTGAGAAATCACTTTGTGTACTATTTTCAGCAAAAGAGAAGTAAACCTAAGTCTAGTATAGAAGCCTGAAACATGCAGTAGTTTGTACAGTGAACTTTACAAGTCAGCTTTAGCAATTATACTAGAAAAATAGTGTATTTCTCCTCGTTCTTACTGCATTAGAGCAACACAGGAGGGAAGAGGAAGTACACAGACCTTGCAAACACAACAGCAGGCTTCCTGCTGACCTTGGCTCTTGAACACAAAGCACGTGCTGTTAGAATATACGAGTTATCTGCAGAGACTGATTCAGAGCTGGCAATCTAAATACTATTTCAGACCTGCTGGGATGAGATCTAGATAGTTCCCCACCCATTTATATGGAACAAATTGTGAGACTGAGGCTATGTATTGGCTGTTGACCTATATCATGAAGTGTGGCAAGCACAGTTTCCTTTTCTTTGGAAACTGTTTTTGTGGTTTTGCTAAGTTGCTCTACTTTCTCTATGTTTTTGAGTAACTAAATTTCTGGAGCTGGCCTGTGTGAGAAAAATTCATGACTGTTAAATCTGGAGGTTCATAATTTCACTCTAGAAAACTTACAGCAGAAGAGAGAGAAGGCAGGAAACATCTGAAATAGCTACTTAGGTATCATGCAGGTGGACTACAGGTATTTACAGTATTCATCGCAGAGAGGCTTGCGCATCCTAAATGGAATGGCAATATAAATAGAAACAGGTTGAACCTGGCTTAGTAGAAGCCCAAACAATGCATGCAATGTTACAGAAAAGCCTAATCTTTATATTCTGTTTCCCAGGCTTGGGGGTGTAGTTGGTTTGCTTCTCATCATGGCACCCATCCAACCCTCCAGGACAGCTTTCTCCCCGCCCCCGCTATCGAGTGACTCCACAGTGCAACTTTCAGACTATGGCCAGATTGAGAATGCTCATATCCAGCTGCTCCTGCCATATTTCTGCTGTATGAATCTGTAGATGGTTATTAGGCACTGAGAGCTGCTGAGCTTGCTAGCTTTCTTCTACCTCTAAGAGCTTAGATTTTTAAGTGCAACTAATTCTCGAGCTGAGATATTGTCTTGTAAGCGCTCATTAAAGAGAAGATTAGGAGAACCAATCTTGGCAGTGACATTCTCTTTGTCCAGAATGAAGCAAGTTGTTATGACATAGCACATTTCATCAGGAAAGGGGCCTTTAACTCTACTTTGGGCTTCAAAGTTATTTGTAGCGGAATCCGTTAATATGGGATCCTATTTGGTTTGCTCTGATGCGCCAGTACTAATATATATGTGTGTGTGTGTATATATGTATATTATCTCTTAAAGGACTAGAAATATTGTAGTAAAAGGAAGAATCAGGAGGAGGTTAGTATGGTATGTAATCAGAGTCATGTAGTTAGTCACTTGACGGGTTACTTGAGAGACAGTACAGCGTTTTAAAGAAACGGCAGGGCGTTCCCACTACACTTCTCACTGTCCTTAGAAAGTGCTTTACAGTGTAACAGCTAATGCTGAGAATTAGGAGTTCAGATTAAACCCCTGGTGTGCAGAAAATGTTTAGAGCCCTTGCGCTCAGCGGTAGAAATGTGTGAGGTAGCTAATGTGCTGTCCTGTTCAACTGCATCACCTCAAGTTAGATGAATGAGAAAGCAGGCATTTAACAGACCCACTAATGTATTCACTCCTGGAGGGTGATAGGGATAAAAACCCCTCTAATACTGCTGTAGACCAAGATGTTTGCTACGTATGATTCGCAGTGTTACTGTTGAGGTCCAAATGCCCCACTTGTAAACCTAGCTATGAGTACTTTGCTTCATGTTTTAAGAATCTACTGTTTTAAAAGCAGAGGCTTTTACATAGTAGCTAGTTAGCTCTAAAGCCATTGTGACCTAGCTGTCTGGGAAACATTTGTTCTAGAGAAATGACTTAACCCAGAGAGAGATTTTATTTTCTTTAGAATTTAAGTCCTTGTGCAGGAGGTAAAGAATTTCTCACATTTGTCTAGGTGTGGTAAATAACTGGCTACTATCTTTGCACTAACATAGCATTGCAGAAAATTCTTTAGCAAAAGGGCAATAGGATGAAAGCATGTCCTTTCCTGATCCTACTCTTTTTACCTTAAAAATATACATCTGTGAACACCTGACTCTAGGAGCATTATTCATATAGTAGGATATTCTAATATAAGACTTTCTCAGTGTTACAATTAGCTATAGGACCTGCTTATAATACCTTTGTCCCTCAACTCAATTATGAAACCGTTAGAGATTTTAGTGCAGTTAGGAACCTAACCTTGTCCTCAGATAGCTTCTCGGAAGAGAGCTATCTGGACTAAGCCATTGCAAAGCTTCCATCAGGGCTAGATAAACTCAGAAGATTCAAAACCTATTTTGTCTATCCATCAGTCCCTTGGCTGTAGTTCATGTAAGCAGTGCTACTTACAGGAGGGATAGAAGTCAGACATCAAATAAGCACTCTATATTATACTTACTAATATGATACAATATTTTAAATAGGACTTGTGTTAGTTTAACAGAAATTAAAGGATTTATGCAATCTGTAACTCAGAAGGGTATGTCTGAGAAATGGGATCAGTGCTAAATTCAAAATCCCCTTGCTGGAAGGGGTATTTATAAAAGGGCTATCTTTAATCTGCTGTTCTGTGTTCCTCATTAAACTACTTATTTCTTCTCTTTCAGGACTACTGCCAACCAGCCCACAGAGTACTCCTGCCAAAGTCTTCACAGTGGGCAACCCAAGTATTTCCTCACCACGTCCAGCTGCCTGTGCTCCCAGTTATTCTGGAGACCTTCCTCTTTCTACAAACACTCCAACAGGCTCTCTCAAAACCCAAATGGCCACAACCTGTACGCCAGCAAAGCAGAGCAGAGCCAGCCCATGTGCTTCTCCCAAGCTGATACCTTCCTCCAAAACGTCCATTAAACATTGGGTTACTAGAACTCCAGGCTCGTCTCCAGATGTGGGGAAAAAGGCTCCGTCTCCTAGGAAAGCATTGGCAGAAGTCACACAAGGTCTCTTGGAGACAGCTTGTACTCCTAAAGCAGCGCACTCACAGCTTGAAAAGCGTGCCAAGAGAAGGCTTGATTGCAGCAAGGAAGATGACGTGGGGCAGAAGTGTCTGCAGACCTGTGGCTGCGTGACTGAACTGGACCATGTGGCTAAGAAATCCAAGCTAAATTTATGTCATTTGGCTGCAGGCCAAAAAGCTTGTGATGAAAGCTCTCTGAGTCTGTCTGAGTTGGATAATGACCGTGGAGGCTCTAGCCACAGCCCAAAAGAGTGTTCTTTTCCTGGAAGCGCTATTAATCTATCAGGAGTTCAAACTCCTCCTCTTCTTTTCAGATCTCCTTGCGGGAAAGGGACTGACATAGTAGATAAAGAAAATAGTTCACCTGAAAGAAAAAACTGGCTGTCTGTTCTGGGAGAGAAGCTAAGGACTGGCAAAGCTGGCATCCAGAATGCATCAAACAGCCCCCCATCATCTTGTAATCCCAGTGCAAAACGACAAGAGGCAGCAGCAGTGGCCACTTCACCAAAAGCTGTAAGTAGACCAGTGAGTTGCAGTGGGTGAGGTTATGAAAGAGGTTATCCCTAGTTATCACTCTCTCCTTGTTGTGCATATTTAGTTCTCTCCTGCTCAGGCATTCTAAGAGTTATCTGATCCTTTTGATTATAGACAAAAAAAGAGATGATTTCTGACCTAAATAAGCCCCAACACAGTCTAACAAACACCCTAATGCTATCATCTACTAATCCCCCCCACCCACCGCGATACAGGAAGACAATTTTCAGGAGCACTTGTTCCTTCATGTGAAAGGAACTTAAAGCACACGAGAGCTAAGAAATCCTTACAGTCCCCAGTTGGGTGTTCTAAGGATGTAGCCATCATCTGTAATAAAGCTCTGCTCCAAGAAACATAATAATGACAGCACCTTTCGTGGCAGATCTACTGTTCATATGTGTTCACCATCACATCTGCCTGTTTATGTTACTGTAAAGTCACTTTAGCATTGGAAGAAAGAGCTAAATTTATTCTAGCCCAGGTAGCAAAATAATTTGTTACCCATGTTAAAGCTGTGGGCCTAAATTCTGCCTTTGGTTCCTTTTGCTGAAAACTAACAGAAAATGGAGGTGTTGCAGAAGAGTCAGAGGTCAGAATCTGACCTACATAATCCTACTTCTGATGTATGAGAAGCTCATCCTAGGATCTGGAAGTTAAGCTTGTAAAGCAGTTGAAAAGTTGGCATGGGGGATTTAGGGTTTAACCTGCAAACTGAGATATGATGATTACATTTTTAAAAGCAAACTCATCTGTTCTCTGCAACTGGACTCCAAATCCTACAGTGTGTATGACTTAGATTCTTATTTCAGTAAATCTTACCTAAATTTTCAATCATCAAATTTTAGTTGCACTCTCACTTGATTATCTGATGCCACAGGTTGTTACAGTGACTAAGGGTTATTTTGGTAAAATATCTCCTGTCTTACCAACTTCGTCTCTTTCAGCACTTCTGTTAGATGTGAAGCAGGCAAGCCACTGTTCCTTACGCTTGTGTCATGCATAGCATTTGAGCTCTTAGTATTGTGGCTGCACCAAGAAATCTTGATTATAATAAACCTAGAACTGCTTGTGCTTGATGGTGTGCATGTTTAAATACAAGATAAAGATTTACCCTGCAGAGAGATTACTATAGAAGAACTCTCTTTCTACCCAGTATGCTTTAGCTCAAATCTCAGGATGCTCGTGGCCTGTGTTGCACACACAGCCTGATAAGGTGCTTAGAGTGCCACCGGAACTCGTTGATCTATTATATCTTGGAAACATGCAGCTCTGTCTGCTGAGCTGCACTTGACTAGCTGGAGACTAGCTAGCTGTAGACTAGCTGAAACTGCAGCCAGAGCGCTTCTCCTAGGGCAGTAAGACAACCTCAGGTTTTATCTGATGCTTCCTGTAGCTACTAAGCTTCTTATCTGTAAGACAAACAGATTATAGGAAAGGACCTCTTATTTTGAGTCTTATTTGAGGGGCTAAACAAACTGGAGCAATGATGGAGGAGAGACTTTAAGACTCTTGCAGTGTACAAAGTGTTAATCTTGAAAGGTTGTGTGAGGGTTTTTTTTCTTTTTTCCCCCCCCCAGGCTGGAAGCACTTCAGTTTCCATGAGGAAGATCTGCACATACTTCCACAGAAAGCCACAGAATGACTAAAGCAGTGTGCGGCAGTTGTACCTGGCAGATGTTGACGCTGTGGTACCAAGACCAGATTTAGCAACGCTAACAGAGCAACACACTGGCATTACACAGCTTGTTGTCAGACCTTAATAAACATGGATTTTTATTCTCCTGTTTTTAAACCTGTTAACACTTGAAATCAGCTGAGCATGGAACACTTGCACAATGCTTATGGAGACTCATGGTCTTAGTTCAGAGGATGGATTTCTCAATACTTTTTTTGTTTCATAAAGAAAGCTGAATGTTTTTCATATTGCAACTGCTAAATTCCAAAGGCAGGAGCATATTTGCTGTGCGTTGTTGACAGGCATGTACAGCTTGTCAGTTCATGTTACTAATCTGCTACTGAAATTTTCTCTACTTAAAAATCCTGCGGAAAGCCTTTACACACCCTCTTGAATAGCAAGGGTTAGGATGTCTGTGGGGACACTCTTA